>NC_039367.1:67625944-67713881 GCF_003573695.1 Papaver somniferum
ACGCGTTGGTCGGCTTGGAATGGGAGTCGCAGGCGTCGGTCGGCTTGGAATGGGAGCCGCACGCGTTGGTCGGCTTGTAATGGGAGCCGCATGCGTTGGTCGGCTTGGAATGGGAGCCGCAGGCGTCGGTCGGCTTAGAATGGGAGTCGCAGGTGTCGGTCGGCTTGGAATGGGAGCCGCAGGCGTCGGTCGGCTTGGAACGGGAGCCGCACGCGTTGATCGTCTTGGAATGGGAGGAAACTGGCTTCGGTCCGCGGAATGGTGGAAACTGTCTTCAGTCCGCAGAATGGTGTAAACTGGTTTCGGAACTTCGGCTACCAAACGATGGTGATGACGCTGGAACTTCGGTTATCAAATGGTAGTGATGGCGCCTGAAAACTTTGTCTAAATTAGGGTTTGGCATGCCGAAACCCTAATTAGCGCCCTTACTAAAATCGTTGTAGAATGTGAAAAATACTAGAACCCCCCTTCTATATGGGTTCAACATACAGAATCCCCACTAAATGGATCATTCATTGTCAACTCCATACTTTAGGAAAATGATATTGCTAGGCCCAAAATATCAAATTTTCTTCAGATCTGGCCCATAATTAATTATTACGAATTTTAATAATACCAAGACTACCCTTTAGTATTTATATCATTAGATATAATTTTTTTGAGTTCATTTTATTTTTCATTTTCTCTCTCTCATTTTCTTCTGCTCTCGGATGAAGAAACATGCGAGAAGAAACAAGCGAGAAGACACAATTTCTGATTGAAATTTTCAGTGAAAAATGATTTCAGAACCTAGATCCTGATTATCTGAACGTCAATTCAACATCAACATCACTTGTTCTTTGGAGATTCAACGAAAAACGATGGAAAATGAATGATAATCATCATCAGCAGCAAATGAATATGAAGATTCGCCTACGAAATCAAATTGAATAGATAAGCTTCGTTATCTTTAACGTTTCAATTCAATAAGTAGATTTAGTTCTTCGATTTTTCAGATTTTTATTCATGAAAAATCATTTTATGATTTTGAAAACTTTTTAAAAGCTTGATTTCAGCATAAATCTCTTGTTGAACTCATAATTAGACTTAGATCTGTTATAATCTCACCTTAATCTTACTGTCGAGAGTAAAATTTCGAAAAAAATTCAAGATAAATTTATAGGGTTCTTGAAAAAAATTCGATATATCTTTTAATTTTTCATCTCAATCGAAAATCGGTTCTCAGATTCGAAATCAGTGAATCAACATCTCTTTTACCCATCTATTTGATACGAATTTCATATAGTTTGATTTTTTAACTGATTTTTGCTCATCTAGTTAAATTTATATTTGCTTTAGGTGTTCAAATTTAAACAACATGATGGATTTGCATGTTATAGATGAGGATTTGGAGCCAGTGGTGGTGCTGGTGGAGGTGCAGGCTATAGATGAAGATTTGGAACCAGTGGTGGTGCTAATGGTGTTGTTCTGATTGTCAATTTTGTATATAATAATGTGATTTTGTTACTTGCAGGGAATATATGGTATGTGGAGTACCCATAGGTAAAGTGAAGAGTTATGGATTGAAATCAAGTAAGTTAGTTATTAAGATTGATTGTATCTTTTTATTTGAGATTATATGGGTTAGATTGATGTCTTTTAAAACATATGAACTTAATACATTCAGATCTTAAGAGTAGCGTCTCAATTTTTTCATGTTTTGTAAGATATACTTACTGATTTCAGTCTGATAGATCTTTTTGATTAAGAAATTGATACATAATTGTGAAATACAGCTGACGTTGTTCCTTATATTACTTGATTGCAAAACTAAAAGTATTATGGCGTGAAATTCGGTAATTTAATTAGTTAAGATTGATTATTCTAACAATCACTGAATTTACTACCTTGTAAAAATCATTTGTAACGTAATACATTTGTTAAATTTGTATTGGAAATAAACCATTTCTTGACGAATAGTGTACCTTAGCACCTTTTTACTTTCAAAAATTGTCGTAGATAAATTTCAAATGTACAAAATCGAAAATCAGACCAAGTATTTGTCACAACAGTTCATCTAATTGCAGCATAGATGGTTAGTATGAGAATGAATGTGAAATACCTAGTAGTTTATCTAGTACACATGTTGTATATGGATGTGTAAGTCTCAGTTACACGAGTCAGATGCATCTGTAGCTCTGAGTTACACTAGTCATATGCATGTGTAACTCTAAGTTACAGTAGTCATATGCATGTAAAACTGATAATGCATTGATGTGTATATTGTTCTTTTTAATCTCATAAAACTTTATTGCTTTTTGTTATTCTTCAATTGTCCATAACTCATTAAAGTTGACTGCTTATTTGTGGTATTTTTGTAGGATGGTCTCACTTTGTTAGCGAAAGAGACGTTTTTAGCTTCCTT
This sequence comes from Papaver somniferum, assembly GCF_003573695.1. Lineage (NCBI taxonomy): Eukaryota > Viridiplantae > Streptophyta > Magnoliopsida > Ranunculales > Papaveraceae > Papaver > Papaver somniferum. Next base: position 67,628,349 of record NC_039367.1, read on the forward strand.
CCAGTGCTACATTAGAGTCTAAATATCATTTACTTAGTTAGACCATAAAATCCATCTATTATTGTTTGACTTGGAGGCTTGAACACTGAGGTGGGTAGTAGCACTGAAAAGTCTTTCAATTTCGTAAAATGGTAGTATTGTACTTTCAATTTAAGAATGGTTTCCTGCTCCTCGTGGTGTTGGTATTGTTGTTGCTAGAGTTCCTAAGAAGGTTTTGCAGTTTGCCAGTATTGATGATGTTTTCACTTCTTCTCGTGGATCTACCAAAACCCTTGGAAACTTCGCCAAGGTTTGCATCTTTATCTTACATTATTTGTATTAGTTTGATGTAGAAGTTGTCTTTGCATAGAGAATGAATGCCTACTTTGTATGTTGATTGAATACTGGTTATTGTTAGCTTGTATCAATTAGCGGAACTGCAAATTTTGTTGTTGAATTGGCCATGTAACTTCCGGCTGCACAAGCCATATGGATGTGTAACCTCCGATTACACAAGCCATATGATTGGCGCATTATCCAAATTATTTTCCTTTTTCTTCTTGTTGTTTCGTAGTCATACTGGTAACTCTTCTCTCATATCTTGTAGTGTCGATCCCTAATTGATGAATTATCAACATCTCACTCAATAGACCTGCAACAATGTGCGTATGAGCTGCAAGCAGTGCTGATCTTCAATGCTCATGTTGTTGGAAGTATACTGCCATTAGATGCAAGCTGTGAAGACATTGAGGTGAAATTTTATTTCAAGTTTTTACTTTGCGTTCTCTATGAAACAAAAGTTATTAATTTCAAGTGTCTTTTTCATCTTTGTTTGTCTTCTAATTTATGCTACTTGACGTATAATTCGGGTGATATGAAAGAGGTTTTGCTTCTGCAATTTCAAAAAATGTTAGTATTGTACTTTCAATTTCAATCTAAAATCGTATTGTGGTAGTATTGCTTTTGTTACAGTTTTGTCATTTTATTGAGAAGTTAGGCTTGCTAGGATTGTTCCCGAGATTGCTATGGAAAATTATAGGATGTTAAAATCGTTAGTTCCCTTGCCTAATGTGTATGTGTAACTCCTAGTTACACATTTTATATGCATGTGTAACTCCAAATTACACATGTAAGATGCATGTATCCTAGTTACACATGCATGTGCCTAGTGTAATTGGAAATTACACATGCATATATCATGTGTAATTATTAGTTACACATGAATATGACTATTGATGGCTTATGTTTTCCATTTATTTTGGCAGAAAAACAATCCTTTGGTCCAATCATTAGAAAAGCTGCTCGTATTCTCAGTGCACCTAACCATCCCCATGTTCTGATGATATTTTCTCGTGGACCGGTGAGTTTTTTGGATCCGGTTATGCTAAAGAGCATCGGTAAAGTTCCTTATCACGTTGATTTTTCTTTATATTTGGACAGGCCTGCTGTTTTTCACCATTGGTATAATTCTCAACTTTACATGCAAATATGTGTGTGTAACAGTTGGTACACATATCAATATGAATGTGTAACTCCTAATTACACATGTTATATGCATGTGTAACTGCTAGCTACACTAGTCAGATATATGTGACACTGAATGTACATTGTTGTATGTATTGTTCATTTAAGCTTATAAAAATTGATTGCTTGTTGTGATATTTCAGGTTTCCGATAAATTCATAAAAGCTAATTTCTTATTTGTGGTATTTGGTCTTACTGGAATTGGAGTAGACCCTGAATACACAAGTCAGACGCATATGTAACTCTCAATTACACTAGATAGATGCATATGTAACTCTCAATCACACTAGACAGATGCGTGTGTAACTTCTAGTTACAAATGCTAAGAAATTATTGTAAATGAATATTAAAGTAATACATGTATTTTTTGTATACGTTCTCTTTGATGTCTATTTTTTTTGATGTGTAACTTTGCATTACACATGGCATAAGGATGCGTAACTTCTGGATACACATGCCATATGCGTGTGTAACTTCTGTTTACACATTCACACTGTATTTTAATAATTTTGAGCATAGATTTAATAATTTTGGGCCTAAATTTAAATTTTATTTAATTATAGGCTTGACAATATATAAAAGGGTATGAATGTCCTTTAATAACTCGGGGCCTAGATTTAAATTTCTTTTAATTAAGGGCCTCATATAATGGGTTATCCATGGGTTGGGCCTTGGCCTAATTTCCCCTTGTAGAATTCGCGTACAAACTCGGATTTTGACGGTCCGCCCCTCCATCTGACCGGAAAAGAATTTCATATCTCCGTACGCGGGAATATTTAGGTTTTGAGCTCGTATAGGAGGTGACAACGGCCCGACAGTGAAACTCAGGAAGAATTCAAGAGGGATGTTGCGGGCCCGGGGTAACATAGTCGCGCCGAATCATCTATTCCCGTTCATGGAGCAAGAAGGAAACTTTATTATGTGCAAACTCTAGAAATTCCGTCCGTATGAAAAGAGGTACTGACCTTCTTCTTTTTCTGTCGCTCGTCCGGATCCGTGCTTTCGTCTGCAGTGTCTCTCCAGTGGATTCAAAAATTTACCAAACTCCATTGCATTCTTGGGACGGATGGATGTGGTTGCGTTGTCGGTCCATCCTTGATTTTAGGTTGTTCAGTTCCTGGACCTTCTGATCGCGATGACAGTATGCTGTGGATGCTTGTATGGTCGAAATCTTCCGGAGCCAGTGGATGAAATAGATGAGTTGGGAGACGTTTTGTTACCGACGTGCTGCTATCAAGTCTTCAAGGACTTTGTTCCAAGAGACATCCTTCGAACCATCTTCTAAATCTTGGACTATTATATGGAATGAGATGCGGTGAGCATTCCCCAGTTATATTTCTATTAGATCTGATGGCACGGCCGAACATGTGAATGTATCTCTGTGGCGTGCTTTTGGAGTCTTCGATGCACATGTACGGCTTTGTGTTGAGAAATTTTTGTGGCTTGTAAAACTTCGGCAGTGACGATGTTGAAATCAGAAATAACCAGGTTGAGGGGAGTGAAAGCGTCTCATGCTGGTAGTCCCCATGTGTATCCTATTTTCATCGCATCGCCTTGAGTCCATGTCGACGTGATTTGATTCAAGCTTATTATACTCTTCTGGATGTGACGCTAGGATGCACATAGACGAAATATTCTGGATAGCGAAGAGGTAGGAATGAGGGAGTTATGTTGTTTATCGTGGCTCCCTCTGTTTCTTCAAGAAAAGTGTTTCAGCCGCGTCTCTGGAGTTATCTCATGAGTCTTTGATGGTCATCGGGATGGACTGCGATGAGTAGTCCTCAGTCGCATTTTTCTTTAGTTTCTGAAGTTGTTTTCCTCTGAGCAGGCTTGGGATCCGCCGCGGCCTGGTAAAGTGTTGAAGGAGTCTTCTAGACAAAGAGGTGATGATATCCTTGCGCTACACCCTTGAAGAGTATATGACCTTGTTGTGGCTATGGTCTTTTGGTTGACCGTGTCTTCTTAGCTTTGACAGTGAAAGGATTCCGTGTAGACCCTCAGTCCCCAAGTATGGTTTACATGTTTCCATCTTTGTAGTGATTGCTGTTGCGGTGAAGCTCTGGCTGGTATCAACAAATGAGCGGCAATAATTCTTGGTAGCATATGTAATCAGAAGAGACTACATTGTCGTGAGAACAAAGTAGGTTGGAAAGAATGCGTAAGCGAGCAAACTGTCCATGACCACGAGCTTTGGCGGGATGGATCAAAAGGCGGTCATGACTACGAAGATTGGCTAGCTGCGATCATAATCCTTGACATGGGGAGCGTGGTGGTACGACCCTTTGCAGGAAGGAGTGACGGCCCCGGTACGATCCTTGGCAGGAGGAAGCGGCGTTGAGGCGGCTTCGACTCTTGGAGAGGATGTTGAAACTTAAGAAGACAAACGCTGAAGCTTCGGCTTCGATCCTGGAGCAGCTTATGGAGAGAGTGCTGAAGCGGAGCGGCTGCTGAAGTGAACGTTGAAGTGGAGCCGCTACTGGAGGACGTTGAAGCGGAGAGGCTGCGTCAATTAGTGTGCTGTCAAACTGGACACCCTTCAAGCGAACAGTGGTTAGGAGTCCCCAGTTCCATCTATCGTGTTTTCCAAGAGAGGTAGGGGTTTGGGAACGACTTCTTGGCTGGAAATAAATGTTTTCCTGACACAGCGCGGTTGAGGGATGTAAATATGTCTTGACGTTGCGCCTTGGTAAAATATAAAATCTCTCATAAATGTTCCACCATAGACTGCACAATTTTGTGGGCGAAGTCCCCCGAAATCATGCATCTCCTGACGGGAAGAGAGTCTTTGTGAACTCAGGGGGGTTGCTGATCTCCTTGCCTCGATTTTGGAGAAGTCGTTCCTGATCTCTACGTGTGATGAAATTAGATTGCTGATTCCCTTCTACTGAGCGTTCAAGAGCAACGCTGGAAGGATGCAAGCTGCTAGCGCTGGAAAGATGCAAGTTGTTAGCGCTGGAAGGATGCAAGATGTCAGCGCTGGAAGAGATGCAAGCTGCTGGCGCTGGAAAGATGAAAGTTGTTAGCGCTGGATGGATGAAAGCCGTTAGCACCGGAAGGATGCAAGATATCAGCGCTGGAAAGATGAAAGTTGTTAGTGCTGGATGGATGCAAGCCGTCAGCGCTAGAAGGGATGCAAGCTGCTGGCGCTGGAAAGATGCAAGTTGTTAGCACTAGATCGACTCGGAATGGGCGCTGGCTTGGCGTGGACGCTGGCTTGGAAAGGCGCTAACTTGGCATGGCGCTGGCTTGGCGTGGCGCGGTAGCAATAAAGTTGGAAAGCATATTCCAGGTATGTACTCCAGTATTTCTCTTTCAATTTGTTTTCTTGTTTTTCTTGTATTGGTGCAAACCCTAGCCATAGGTATGCCTTCCATAAATCTGTAGAAATATTGTTCTTCTAAACTGGTGTAAACCCTAGCCGTAGGTATGCCTTTCATAAACTTGTAGAAATAATTCATCATAAATAATTCCTCTTCGAATATCACTGTAGTAACGTCGGCTACCTCATGAATAGTGACGGGTAATCATTATTATGCAAAGTGGGTACGTACGGGTAGGTGACTGATTCCACGAAGAACTGGGCGTTAGGGTTTTCCTCTTCTTTTTTTTTTCTTTTTTTTTTGTAAGTCAAACAAAGCGCCTGGTTTATGGTTTGATTTTCTGGATTTTTGGGTTGATAGACAAGTGTTACCTATGAGGGTTTTGGATTATTATTTGGGATGAACTGTTTTAGGATGATGTCGTTTTTGGTTATGATTGTAACTGACACAAACATCCCAGGGAAGATATGGAACCGTGAACGTTGCGTGTCAGTAGCTGACATGGGATGAAACATAACATGGCTATCGGTTTTATCATTCCCGTGAAAACTTGAAATAGTAAACCATGTATTTTTTCTAGGCAAGACTTACTCGGTTTTTTGGATCTACTGACAAAAAATGAGTCAGGTGCAAGTCCGAGTTTTGTGGGAAGCACCGCGATTGTGGAAAGTCCCCAGTCGTCCCTGAGTCACTTGATAATCGAGTCGTCGATACCTGGGCGGATCGTTTGCTTTTAACCTCTGGGAAGTCCCCAGTCACCCCTTGCGGTGTCATGACTGGTAATCGGGTCGTCTGGTAACTGAGTCGTCGATCCCAGAGCGGATCGTATCGGGTCGTCTGGTAGCTGAGTCGTCGATCCCTGAGCGGATCGTTTGCCTCTACCGTCCTGACGTTTGGGTCGAAGTATGAGATCGAGGATTGAAAATTGACATTGTAACTGAAAGATCAATCTCCCAATGTGGTCGCCAATTGTTTGAGTGTGAAAACGGTTTCTGCTGATTTTGGTAATTTCGGGTGTGTGGGTGAGAAACGAGTCTAAACCCTAAACAATGTACTGCAAGGGAGTACTTTAGATTCGAGAGATCAATCTGTACAAATCCGGCTTAAACCAAGAAATGGACGTTCAGACTTGCTTCGGTCACAAAGTGGAGTAGAAGGGTTGGTTTTTGGGAGGGCAAGAGAGTGTTGAGACCAGAATAGTTGGTTCTGGAAGAGTAGTTGTTTTACGACTTGCATCAGAAAGTGGGAAGCTAACAGATGGGAAAGCTAGCAAATGTTTTCTGAGTGTTGTATGCTCCTGACCAGAACTTGTTTGTAACATCCCGGGTTTTTAGCATGGCGCATGCTAAAAGATGCGCCATTGCTCGAGATGAAGCTTCATCCAAAGCTTCTGTTGCGTTGGAAAAGGAAGATTGGCCCTTGGCCAATGCGTTGACAATGTTCAGCCAATATGGCTGCATATCGGGTTGGCAGCGGACAACCAACATGGTTGCACATCGGGTTGGCAGCGGACAACCCACATGGCTGCACATCGGGTTGGCAGCAGACAGCCAACATGGCTGCACATCAGGTTGGCAGCGGACAACCAACATGGCTGCACATCGGGTTGGCAGCGGACATCCCACATGGCTGGACATCGGGTTGGCAGCGGACAACCAACATGGCCGGGTACATGGCAACGACCATGAATAGTAAAAGTGGGGAGTTGATGAATGATTTTCCTCCCCTAATCAAAGTTGTAAAAATGTTAAGTTAACATATATATGGAGGGGTACTTGGTTGAAGGTGCATATACGGACCATGCACCAAGTGAGATAGCCTTAGAGATGTACAACCATCACGACTGGACATTGGAGTGGCCTATGGGCCAAAGATGGAAGTACAACCATCACGACCCTTCACGGGACAGGGCTTAATAAATGTTCAGTCGTCATGGACGGACATTGAAACTGGCATGTGAGCCAGAACTGGATGTACAACCATTACGGTCGTACACCGCAGTTGGCCAGAATGGTAAGGTGCAGCCATCATGGCCTGAGGAGTTGACGAATGATTTTTGCTCCCACAATTTGAGTTCTAAAAATATCAAATTAACATATATAGGTAGGGGTAGTTGGTTGATGGTGCATATGCGGACTATGCACCAAGTAAGCTTCATAGCTTAGCCGGAAGAGTATAAATGATGTCTAAGGCTCATTTATAGTTGTGTAGCCTCGCGAAGAGTGAATTTGATGCTTATGCATCCTTATGCCATATTGCGGACCAAGCATGCATTACTTGGATGCATTTTGACGGAACGACCTATACGGACTAGGCCATTACCTTTATTGCTTGGCCACGGCCTGGCAAACGAGTTGGGTTAAGTTTCTGTCCCTTCGATGATGAACTACGGTCTGTGCTTGATCCCTTTAGAATAGGGAAGGGTACGTAGGAAGCCGCAATGAGTTGCAGCATTGCCGGTCCAGCACTACGTCGCTCATATCATCTAATTAGGAGATGATTGCGACATTCTGGCCCCTCATATCATCTAAGCTCGGTAGCTCGCGAAGAGATGATTGTGGCCATACATGATGAGGCTTAGTTGCATGCCAACAAGTGGATGCTCATACTTCCTATCAATCTACAAAGAGCAAGCTATAGCCTATCTGGAGGCTAAAACCCGAGTGTCGTAATTTAGCTCAAGAGGAGTCCATTTTGATGGGAAACGACCCAAAGATTAAGACATGTCGATCTATGGATCCACATGGTCACCAGAATTTAGCCAAATTCCATCGTTTAGGGCCTCAAATGGCCATTTTTGCCGTTTTAGGAAAGTTTTTGTTTTCTTAATAAACCCTTCGCGGATCAAGGGTAAGTTGGAACAGTGTGGAAGCTAAGTTAGATGAATCATGCTCCACGACCATGGTTGCATGGGAAAATGGACGTGCATTTGCCCAGCTTTAAAGCCCGGATCGTAGCTCTATCATGGCGCATCGGGGAAGTTACAGCCTGCGGGACAACGCGCCAAAGGCGTAATTTTCCGGTCCGTCACATTGTTGTTCGGTGGAAATATGTAATACCTATTTATACAACTCGAAGTGAAACGTCCTCTGGTCTCGTAAGAAATGTAAAACAACTCGAAGTGAAACGTACTCTGGTCTCGAAGTGAAACGTACTCTGGTCTCGTATATGCGCCAATGAGATGAAGTTTCTTTTGCTAGGCCAAGGAGAGTAGATAGTAAGCTTTCCAAATTGTGTCATCGTGCAAGTCCAATCTCTAGGAGTATAGATCGCAGCGCCATCTCGGATGATTGACGGTTGTGATTTGAAGACTGTTGCTCTTCCCAGACCGAACAAAACTATAGAGAGAAGCAGTTCTTTCAGTTTCTCAGTCAGTTTTCCCATAGAATAACCAAGCGACCTTTTTAGTTTTTTATGTCAAGTAGCATTCCAAGGAAAAAACAACCTTTGATTACTAGTGAAATATATGGAGGGAGAAAACCGATCCAATGAAGGAGTTCAAGGAGAACCAAAGAGAGCCAAATTGATTCAGCCCAAGCAACAGGTAAGTGATTTTGCAATTCCAGAGGAATTTGGTATTTATTGTATTTTTAAATAGATGATTGTGAATATGGGTATTGATTTTGAATAAAACTTGTGTGATGTTGCATAAAAATTCAAGAATGAGGCTGCAGAAGTGAGTGGTTCTGCTCCCAGAACTTGTAATTGTAGGAAGCATGGCTATTCTGGAGGAAATATTGCAAATGAGAGTTCTGTAAGTGGTGGTGAACGACATGCAGTGGCAGGGGAAGGTGTGGAGCAACACCATGGAGAGCGAGGTCGTTTGGAGAATGGGGAACTTGTTGGTGTGAAGGATGGCTGGGTTTTGTTGGCACTGCATCCTGATCGAGGCAGGTTTGTTATAAATGAAAGAATTTTTCTGGTGGGGGATCAACAGGTTTTCTGCGGCGGTGCACGACAGGGTTTTTTCTCCACACCAATTCCTGAAGATGCCAAAGCGCAGATACATGAGAATTATTCCGTCCCTCTCCCTGTTGGTGCTGTCAGCTTTTCTAATTTGTTCATGCTTGCTCCTGAGATTCGAAAAATGGCTGCAGATGTTGTAGGGATGGCTAGAGCAGGTCTTGGAGAGATTACTCAGCCCCATGAAGTACCAGTAAGTGATCGTTTGACCGCTGTGGTTAGTTATAGAGATTTTGCCCGAGTACCTAGAGCTGCTACAACCAGACCTGCAAAGAAAGATCCAAGTGCATCTGGAGATGCTAAAGATATCTATCCAAGTAGGTTTTAAGGCATGCCTCTGAGTGAAGTGAGGATTATAATGAAGACTTAAATCAACAATTATAGACATGCAGGTGTTAAACTGATTATGGTAATTACCTAAATTATGAGACAATATTATGGTATGTGAAGTTAAAGTTGGTTTTCTGATTTTTTTTTCTTGAAGCAATTGAACATGTTGTTAAGGTTAATAGATAAAAATGTTCACTGCTTTCCATAATAGATTAGAAAGGATTTAAAATAAGACCAGTAGGTAGAAATGTTAAACTTAGCATGAATGAGATAGGTAACATAAGTATAATATATTCTCCTGAAGGGGGGAATTCTTATAATATGATTTAGGGGATGCAATATAGTACTAGAGTTGAGAAGTGACTTACCTTCAAAGAGCTGAGACATGGTTATTGGAGAGATTCATACCAGAGATTAGAGTGGAATTTTCCAAGTATTTCCCCCATTTGATCAGATGCCTAGAAAGTCTCAGAGAGAAGGGAAGGATTTGCTGTAGAGAGTAGTTATAGTCAGCCTTTAATCCACAACCAACCTTAGGATCAAAGTAAGAGCATCGGTCTAGATGGGGTATCTTCAGAAGATCAGCATTGGTGAGTATAGAATAAGCATAATCATAATTAGATTGGGTTTTGATTTTCCAAATCTTGAATTGCAGGGGGAAAAAATTCTTTGGTTCCTTGCAATTGAAAGAAATTTTGTTTCTAAGATCAAAAAAGACAACTTCAGTAGATTGAAATTTGATACTGAAATTGTGGTCAGAGATTTCCATGGAAGGGGAGTGACCAACTTCCAAGTTAGAATAACTAGTGATTTGGGTGTAATTTTCGTTTCATGTGTTGTAAGTGATGTTAGTGATGCTTGTGACTCTTGTGATTCTTGTAATGCTAGTGATGCTGATAGTGATGCCAGAGCTGCTTGTGATTCTTGCGATGAGAGTGAACTGTGTATGATTAGTAAGGTGAATACAGTTGCATTTGCAATGATTTTGGTGATTTAAATGAGCCATCGAACCAAAGAGAAGAGAAGAATTAAGATTTCGTGTCTAAATTGCAATGATTTTGCAATTTAGTTTTTTCAAAACACTAATTTTAAACATCTAAAGATGGGCAGCTTGGTGGATTGATACGTTACCTAACTCCTTCGAGGTCATGCGTTCGAATATGGGAAAAAGCTTTTTATTAATTTTTTCAAAACGAACTTTTTAGCCACGCTATAAAATCGGGCGTGTCTATAGAACGCACACTATGGACCACATATAATAGCGTGTCCAAAAAAGGAACTTTTTGGCCACACTTTGAATTTGGCGTGTTTATTAAAATGTTGAGTAGTTGAACCAGTTTAGTTTTTTCAAAACACTGATTTTAAACATCTAAAGATGGGCAGCTTGGTGGATTGATACGTTACCTAACTCCTTCGAGGTCATGCGTTCGAATATGGGCAAAAGCTTTTTATTAATTTTTTCAAAACGAACTTCTTAGTGACGCTATAAAACCAGCGTGTCTATAGAACGCACACTATGGACACACATATAATAGCGTGTCCAAAAAAGTAACTTTTTGGCCACACTTTGAATTTGGCGTGTTTATTAAAATGTTGAGTAGTTGAACCAGTTTAGTTTTTTCAAAACACTAATTTTAAACATCTAAAGACGGGCAGCTTGGTGGATTGATACGTTACCTAACTCCTTCGAGGTCATGCGTACGAATATTGGCAAAAGCTTTTTATTAATTTTTTCACACATATACTAGCGTGTCTATAGAACGCACACTATGGACACACATATACTAGCGTGTCCAAAAAATGAACTTTTTGGCCACACTTTGAATTTGGCGTGTCTATAAATCGTACACTATGGACACACATATACTGGCGTGTCTATAAATCGTACACTATGGACACGCATATATTGGCGTGTCTATAAATCGTACAGTATGGACACGCTTATACTGGCGTGTCAATCAATCGTACACTATGGACACGCATATACTGGCGTGTCTAATGAACCAAATTTAAAACCACACCTTAAATGGCGTGACTAACCTTTTGGACACGCCACAACTACCTAATGTGGCCATAGACTGGTCTATAAACACGCCCAATCAAAAATTTAAAGTTAACGTGACTAAACGGTTGATATTTTGACAAGATACTATCCCTGGCGTGGTTGAAAGCACTTATATTAACACGCCCATTGAACATGGCGTGTCTATAGGGTAGAAGTATACCCTATAGACACGCCAAAACCAAAAAGGCGTGACAGGGAAATTTATATCTGGCGTGGCTAAAGGCCATTTCTGTACTAGTGGTTATCTTACTTTGTTATGTGGTATCAATTGTTTAGGCTTACAAAATTTACGGTGCAATTGCGGTACTTTAATGTTTATGTTGTTTCAATTGCTTCCGGTTGAGGTGAATAATTATGCAAGTTGATTTGTTTTGGTTTGTATGAATTATTTATGGCTTGACAAAAGAATATGTTTACGGGATGAGTTGTTTAGTCCAATTACATTCCGGATAAGAGAAACTAAGTTAATTCTGATCTTAGTTAGACTTATCAAAGTGGAAGTTTCGGTTATTCAAGTCTAATTGAATGCCTTAACAAGAAATGCTAGTTAACTAACCTAGATTTTGCTTGTTTAAAATCTAAAGGTCTAAGTTATATGGATAATTAGAACCTGATGAGAAAAATAGAGTTATCTTTATTTTGGTCTTATCAAATGAAGCGATTGTATTTGTACAATCGGTTTAGCAAAGGAACTAATATGCTTAGTTTATTTTTGGTTTGCTAAACTAGTTGGGAAAATTGCTTCGGTCAATTATTTCCATGATAACATATCAAAACATAATTACTTTGTAGTTTCGGTTTTAATATTAGTTATCAAAAATGATGTGTGGAACCCTCGTGCTTGACTCAACAGGTTGCAAGTCTATTTTGAGAGTTGTAAGATCATTTTCGTGTTGTCCTTTATTTTTTCGTTTCTTTGTCATTTTGTGACAAAAAGGGGGAGAAATATATGTAGTAAACAAGTGATGCTGGTGTCAATTTATATTGATTGGTGTCACTAAGGAAGAAGGACATTGGTGCTTGAACGTTTATCTAACGAATGAGGAAAAGCATGGACTAAGGGGGAGTAACATATCATATGATCTGGTATAACAAAGACGTGAGGATTGAAAATCTACCTATCTCCTTTAGGGGGAGTATGAGCTTTGTTATTATAATGTCAACAGTTGTAGCATTTTTAAGGATTGAATTTATGCATGTTATGTGTTGTTGAATTCGGGAATCAAGCGTATGAGTAATGAATTCTTATAATTTGTTTATCCATATGATTGTAAGAGTTTTGTCACTAAAATTGACAAAGGGGGAGATTGTTAGAGCATAGCTCGGTTGAACCCACCAAGCGTTGGTATGTCAAGTTTGGTTGTCATATTTTAAACCAAAACTCATTTAAGAGTCGCTTAATTAAATGTACTAGAGTCAACTTTGTATAGGTTAGCTTGAAAGTATTAGGATATAAGACATTACAAGTATTGCGAAGACTTGAAGAAGTGAAGAATCATCCTTCCACTTGAGGTTAGTGATATTTGACTTGAACTGTTTCATTCCCTAACGTATCTTTCAAGTCGTGCATATTGAAAACAAAACTGTGAAGCATGAACACTCTAGATACACATAATATTAAGGAATACAATACGAGGTTTATTGCTTAACCATTAATTTGTAGATAAGACATCGACATAATCGTTTGAATGCTATTGTGATTATGTATGGGTATGAGGTGGGGATTTCATCCTAGGAAACAATGTTTTACATGTGTTTTAAGGAAGTAAGTTCATGAACTTTGTTTGTGAATCGAAAAGGAAATCGCCAGGCGTTATTGGGATTGTTCTTCATTGCATATCTTATGAGCGACCAATATGTGTGATTAGTATAGCCGCTCATGACTTGTTTGTGTTCTTGGTAAAACTATTCACATGAGGTCTTACTTTTGTATTGGTATGACTTCTATTAGTGAAACCAATCTTAAGTAATCACCTGATGGTATGATCGAGTTTGTGTAGTTTGTAAGACCTAACACTGGGTAAAGGGGAACCGATCCTAGTAAGAGGTGCAACACATCACAAAGGGGAATCGATCCTTGTATGGGGTGCAACAAGGTTTATAGCAGAAAGGGAAACCGATCCTATGGACATGTGCAACACGTTTTTAGGCAAAGGGGAACGAATCATATGGACATGTGCAACACATATGATTTAGATACCATATGTATATGGGGAACCGATCCTAGTACCTAGTCAACCGAATTTTGGGAAGCTAGTGTGACTATGCACAATACTCACATGGAGGTAGAACCGAAACTTGTTTTGGTAGAACCGTTAAACCCATGATTTGTGATTGAGCGTTCTTAATCAATCGTATAGCTCTTGAAAGTCATATGAACCAATTCTAAACTTGTTTGGAAGCGTGGTAAATCGGTTTCAAGTGTGTAAGTATGAAAGAGGACTTACAAAGTAAGGATGTCAACACACTTTGAACACGTGCATTTATGCGCATCTTTTATTGTTCAAAGATATTCCTTAACGGCTAAGAAGGAAGTAAATCCCAGGATCGAGATTAAATAAGTTAAGAATATTTTAATTAAGGTTTTTAATTATATATGGAAAATAAGAATTAGTAATGTGCATTTGCTAGTTAAAGATTTTCCAAGGAGATTTTAGATCATTATTTTGGACAAAGCATTCTCAGGAATTATGAAAACCGAATATGGAAATTATTATTGAATATCTTGAGAATATTTTCGGTTTTTGAAATTCCTTAGTGGTCAAACTTCCTTGTCTATAAATATTTGAAGTTTGCATTTCTAGCAAACTAATCCTTCGTGACAGTAAACTTCCTTTGTTGTACTGTTACTGGTGAAGCCGCCTATTCGGAGAGGAGAGTAACCTAATTAGGCGAAATCTCTTACGGTCGCTCAATTTAAAGACTTCTTTGGGATTGAGAAGCTCTACGATTACCGTTGGTGGAAAACTAGATAATTGCGGTTTATCTTTTGTTTTCGATTGATTTGATTGACCAACGGTGGTTGAACTTTGATTGCACCTAGTTTCTTTATGCTTGAGAATCTTCTCTTCTGATATAAGATTCACTCAAACTAGTTCGAAGTTTCTACATGGATCTTTAGACTGTTGTTAGTGCTAAAGACGATCTTGCGATAATCCATTGTTATGATTGATCACAAGAGATTCAAGTAGTTGTGTGCAGGTGTTTATTGAAGATCTAAGAAGATTTGAAGACAAAGAAAAGATAGAAGATTTCTGACTTGGTTATATAAATCTTTGGTGTGCACAATACTTGTTTTTGTAAAAAGAGGATCTCACTATAATCGGTTTATCCTTGTGGTAGATTGGATAGAATAGTTGAATAGATCGGCATCAATACAGTTCCTTGGGATTAAAGGTATTGATTGCAAAATCTTATGATTACTTTGGGTAATTGAACATAAGATAGATCTAAGAACCTGACGAAGGAGTTTATGTTAAGATAAACAGAAGAGCCTTTGTCCGACTCATATCACTTGGTTGAAGAGAGTTGATACCAAACAGATTTGTTGTTCCTTTACTGTTTGGAACACGAACCAAAGTAATTGTTCCAAATACGTGACTTATTCATAAGTTGGAGGCGTGGGAATACAGACGGAACTAGGTGAACTATAGGTTTAGTTGCTTGGTCTCAACTATACGAAGTTGGTTTATTTTGTATAGCGGATTAATCCTGAGAGTATTCAATTCTGGACAAGGTCCCGGGGTTTTTTTGCATTTGCGGTTTTCCTCGTTAAAAAAATCTTGTTGTGTCATTTACCTTATGTTTCCGCATTATAATTGTTTTATTATAATTAAAGTAAATTACATAAACGTTAATTCCTATTTACTTGATAAGCAATCCTATTGTGTTTGTTTAAGTCCGAACCTTTGTATCTAGTAAACATACTTCGTTGTTGTATTGTCTTGATCTCGTATCCATAGACGATCACACGAAGTGTGAACCGATTAGTTGTATTATCTCGACTCAGTCCATAGACAATCACTTTCGGAGAAACGACTTATAGGAAGGAAAAGTTTTAGCTTGAGGTATATTTGGGTACCCTCGCCTTTTCAATTAACAAATTACATGAAACATGAATTCGTATCCATAAAGTGAAAAATACTAGAACCACCCTACTATATGAGTTCAATATATACAAGCCCCACAAAATGGATCCTTCTCTCCCAACTCCATACTTTCACATTTTGATATTGCTAGGCCCAAAACTTTTAACATTAGAGCTTACTAATAAAACTACACTTTTAAAATAGCTAAAATACCCCATCTACATTTGATGAACTGTATCGTCGGCTTATGTTCATTTTTTATTTCATTTTCTATCTCCATCTAAAACCAGATATTAGATTCATTTTCTAGGGTTTTCTTGATTTGATGTACTACGAAGAGGAAGAAATGATAAGATTCTTTGATCTATACTTATGTATCTACTGACGATGTTTCTGGATCTTCATTAGTTTGTGAGTAAGTCGAAATCGAAATGCAGAGACGATGAAGATTGTCATCAACAATTAGATCCGAAGATTCAACAACAAAAAGTTGAGAAAGATAAGTTTCTCAATTCTAATCCTATTTAGATCAATTGAAATTTCTTATTACGTGATTCAGAAATTGATTCGGAAATAAAACTCAGAAGAAACTAATTCTTACGTCTCTTGAAAATCTAACTAACTTTGATTTCAACTAATTCATGATCATAGTATAGATCGATTATCATCTTATCCCAATCTTCGTGTTTGAGTTAAAAAATTTGAAAAATATTTGTCGACAAATTTTCTAGGGCTTACTGTTAGAAATTGATCTGTCTCTTAATTTGTATTCTCGATCGACAATTGAACTTGTGATTCTTGATTAGAGCATCTTAATCCTTATTACCCTCTGAATAGATTCGAATATTTACTTACTTTTGATTTTCGATCTGATCTGAACTTATATATGTCCATGATCAATTGATTTAGTAATTTTTATCGTCTATGTATCTCTGTCTAATCTCTTTGATGGTGTTTCCCAGAGGAGAATATTCGAAGAGCTCCCTATAATTCCTCTCCTGAGATAGAAAAAGGCAAATCCGATTAAGGCGATTTCAGTTCATGTTCAAAGGTTGAAGACGCGGAGGCAAAGGCAAAGATAGAAATGCTAGATGCAATTGAAAGGCAAGGAAATTGAAGAGTATGATGAGGATTGTTTATAATTACTAAAAATAAATCTGGTATCATAATAAATCCTCTTAATTCTGCCTTTCAATCATGTTGATGCCTTTGTGTATAATTTTGAGTATTTTGAAGATTTTTGTTTTTTTATTTCTGAGAAATCTGGTATATCATAATAAGGGTGATGGATAATTCTAGTATGTACCTATATCTGCTGATTTCCAGGGCTGGCCTGTTAAGTCCTCTATTGAGCATGTATCTACTTTGTTTGATATATAGGTGCATGAATTATATATATTCAGGTTTCTTTTTCATGTGTTGTCTTTATTTAGTTTTCTAATTGTTTTTCCCTGTAATTGTTACAAGTGCATAAGGTCCTGTGTTTTGAATCATTGGTTACTAGTAGCTATTATAATTACATGAATCTTGATTACTTAGCTTTCCTGTTCTGCGTCTAATATGAATCCCTGACTTGTATATTTCCCCTTCAGTAGTCCCTGATTTTGTTATTCTGGGTTATATCATTTTCAACTGAATTTGTTGAGTTTCTTTCTTCTTTTCAACTTGACACATTGAATTGCGTCAGTTTGTTGTTTACTAGTAGTTTTTTTCTAGCTTACTGATTTTTGCAGGTTAGTTAATGTTTACTTGATACTGCGCATACAAGCTATAGGCATGTGTTGGAGTACTAAGGGTGACATTAATCAGACCAATAAGGATGTTGCATCGCTCGGATGAAATGTGAGTGTCTTAACTTTCTAATGATTTCTCCTCCAAATAATTATTGGATGTGTAACTTCTAGCTACACATGCTAATATGCATGTGTAACTAATGGTTACACATGCCATATGCATATGTAACTAATGGTTACACATGCATTTTGCATGTGTAACAGCAGTTTACACATACAAAATAGGAAAGATCTTTATATGTTATTCGATACGGTTAGGGGAAATAGGAAAGATAAATGAGTTTAAACAACATGAGGTAACAAATAAAGAGTTGCAGGAAAGGTACTCACAAAACCACAAGATTTGGAAGCAGCGTAATTGAATCTGGGATATTTCCAGTTTTTTGGTTTCCGTCTAATAATTTGCAGGCAACGAAGCACTAGCTACTCAGCATAAGTGAGGATGAGAAGCTTATAATTATAATGTTATAACATGAGTATTGCTTCCATGTGTTTTAGAACCATACTTGTATTTGTACAGTGGTGGTATAAAGTGTTAGATCTCCGATTTGGTTAGTGCATTTTACTGATTATGTTTTCTGAATCTGCAAATTCGACTGGTAAGATTTTCTGATTTTAATTGTAGGGTTTATTATTGATACTTCATTTTATTGAAGTAGTGTTAAGACCTAGATAATTCTAGATTTGATTATAACTAGTTTCATGTTGTTGGTTTCAGGTAAGTTTACTATGACGACGTATGGAAGTGGCAAAATGTAAGTGTAATAGAGTTTCAATCGATTCTGTTGTAGTGTTTGACTTCGTACAAGATATCATTTGTTTTGTTTGAACCGATGGTGTTTCCTTGTAGAGAGTCCTTACTTGATTAGGGCATGGTTGCTTGTGTAATCAAATTAAAATTTAGGAATAGTATTCTGTGAGTGAGAGCTAGCTTGTCTAATGTTTTGAAGTTTCTATTGTTTAAGTTTTCTGTTTTTTTAGAGTTATAATGAAGAATTTTTATTATAACTAGTAAAATTGTAGGCATTTTATCTAGTTTCCTATTCTGGTTAATTTTTGTCAGTTATCGTGCGTTCATCTAATGGCCTTGGTGTTTTGTACAAGATGATGGTATTCAAGTGAAAGTCGACAAGCTTTCTTCCACAGGAGCCCAACTTAACTATGAGTATTATTTTCTCAAATACTGTGAGCGAACAAAAATTATGAACATTGCTGAGAATTTAGGAGAGGTTCTTATTTACACAGTGAGCCTCCACTTCCTGTATCATTTTTATTTTTATATTTTATCCTTTCTTAAATGATTTTTCTTAGAAGGTTGTTGTCTGTCACCAACCGTTTGATGTTGTATTTTGTTTTGAAACTGAAATCTCTTACTTGTATTCCAGTTTCAAATGAGGGGAGAAGTTACTTGCAAAGTTTCATGCTGTATGAAGCTTGATGCCGAAGCTGCAAATAATTTGAAAGAAAAAAAAATTGATGATGAGTACTGACTAAACATGTAAGTAGGATTTTTTTTCCTCCCTATGTTACTGTTGGGACAAGAAACAAGATAGCATATGCTGATATTTGTCGTCTTAAGATGAGTTTTCACATTGTCACTCATGGAATCATGTTTGGAGCCTTAGATTTTAATGATAGGAATTTCAAAATTGATGTGTAATTTCTAGTTACACAATCTAAATAGATGTGTAATTTCTAGTTACACATGCTAATTAGATGTGTAACTTTTACTTACACATACTGATTGAATATATAACTTCTGGTTTTAGTGATTGAATTACTGTTACACTAGTCGGATGCATGTGTAACTTACTGTTACACAAGTTATATGCATGTGTAACTTTCTGTTACACATGCCATATGCATGTGTAACTTCTGATTACACATCTCTCTTCATAGTTTTTTTTTTCTGCTTACTTTAAGTTGGGTACATGGCATATGCTCTACAAATTCAGTTTTTTTCTTCTTCATCCGAACCTAATCCCATGGGTGTTTAATTTATTTCAGATATCCAAGCATTTTGGAATCGAGAACGACAAGAAGGGAAGAGAACATTTTTATTGTAGGATATCGTGGCTTATTTCTAAGATATAGCGGCTTATTTCGATGATTTCTTTTTACATGTCTAGTTTTTTGACTCGTTTGTTGTGAATAACAAGCAATTACTATTATTGATAAACAAACGAATTATTATAAATGAAAATTAAAGTAATACATGTATTTTCTATGTGTAGTTTTGTTGTATAACTAATAAGTACACATATACGAATGTGTAACTTGTAGTTACACATGTCATACACATGTGTAACTTCTGCGTACACATGTGTAACTACTGAGCACACATCTATACATAAGTGTAACTTTGCGTTACACATGTCATATGCATGTGTAACTTCTGGATACACATGCCATATGTTGGTGGTGGTTGGCGGTGGTGGCGGGAGGTGGTTGGCGGTGGTGGTGTCAGTGGAGGTGGTGGTCGGAGGTGGCTGGTGGCGGCGGTGGTGGTCGGAGGTGGCTGGTGGCGGCGGCGGTGGTCGGAGGTGGTGGGTGGTGGTTGTCGGAGGTGGTTTGACGGTGGTGGTTGGTGGCGGCAGTGGCCGTAGGTGGTTGACGGTGGTGGTTGGAGGTGGTTGGCGGTGGCTGGCGGCGGTGGTGGTGGTCGGAGGTAGTTGGCATTGGTGGTCAGAGGTGTTTGGTGGCGGTGGTGGTCGGAGGTGGTGTGACTGTGGTGGTCGGAGGTGGTTGGAACATCATCACATAATATTTTAATAGTTTTGGGCCTAAATTTAAATTTTATTTAATTATGGGCTTGACAATATGCATAAGGGTATCAACGACTTTTAATAATTTGGGGCCTAAATTTAAACTTCTTTTAATTAAGGGTCTCATATTATGGGTTATTCATGGGTTGGGCCTTAGCCTAAGTTTCCCTTCCATAAAACTCAACTAAATTAACCACAAGAGAACCCGTGATTAATTCAATCGGAAATGCTCAACATAAGAGAACTTACAGAGCCATACAATACTTTCACATAGAAATGGATCAGAGAAAGATCAATATTGCGGAATATACAAAGATTCATTTTATTTTTCATCAATATTTGCATAATGATACCATAGATTTAATCTTTGTCATCAAAAGTTCATTATATTCTCCATCAATATTTGCATAATGACATAATAGACTTTAACTATGACATATATGGGGCAATGATAGTTCACAGATGCAAACAAACATATCCCATAGCATTATTTACAACATATAAAACCAATAAAGATTAATACTGCAAAATCATCTTCCAAATAAACTTTAGAATTTAAATAAATAAATATAAAAACATTGCAAGATGAAAATCGTTGGCAATAGCAATGTGTAATCACAATATAGGTTATTCCAAACCCTAGTTATCCTTCTTAAAACACAAGAATAAATTCTCATAAGAAGTTTCCTAGACAAAAATATAACTCCTAAGAAGAACAAAACTGAAGGCCTTCAGAAATAATCAGCAACCGGAGATCGAACAAAAACAAGTTCATTAGTTGCTTTCTTCAGTTCGTTTTTCAGAAATTCAAGATTCTTTGTTGTAATTTCAAGTTGTTCACGTACAACCCCGAAATATCAAAGAAGATTCCCCACCAATTGAGATGACATCTGAACTGGAAGTTTGTTTTCATGATCAACTTCATGATAACAGGTTATGAAAACAGGGTTCTCGTGAAACTCAATAACTTTGCCTTCTTCAACTTTGTCTTTCTTTTTGCATCCATCAATTGTGCACACCATAAAATTTCAAGAAAACTTGAAGTTACAGGACGAGTATATATCAACAGGAGTCCATGATATATATATATAAGATTTTCATAGGGAAACTCTAGGGTTACTCGTTTGCGTTCGGTAAGGTTCGGGTGCACGAACGTTCGTGGTTATGAACCAGGTTGAAAACCGAGTAACCAAATGGAGCCTCTTTTATAAGTATGTTTTGATAAAAACAAATTCTAAAGACAGAATAACTTAGCTCAGAAATAGAGCACAAGGTAATTGTTGAAATCAACTGTCATTAAGGAGACAAACGAGAATTTTCAAAGAGAGCAACAAAGAGAATTTTCTCAAGAGTTATTGATCAATTATATTATATTATGTAATAATTAAACAGAGCAAGGATCAAAAGTAAAATGATCAATTTATTCTTAAACTGAAAAACATATACAACAAATACCACTTTGTCAAGAAGAAGAGCTTCTTGAGAATTATGAGCATCCTCACACGGTCTCAAAGAGGATGCACATTTTTAAGTAGTCAAGTTGTAATTTGACGAGCATATAGCTCATCAAGGGTATTGACATTTTCCCCTTTTCTTTCTTGAAAATCTTTAGGAAAGTCAATAGAGTTAGTCTCAAGAGAATTTACAAGAGGAAGACAAGAGATACCTGAAGCAGCTGCCTCCATTGCCTTCTTAATGTTGCACTTGAGTCTATTTATACTGGTATTTAGTTCCGAAGCACGATTATTGATATGAATATACTCAGGAACGATAGAAGCTTTTGATCCAACACTTCCTTTAGTCATGGAAGAAGAGTTTGAAGAAGTTTTCTTACTCATTGGATCAACAAAGCAGTCATTTTTCCGTATAACACAATTCTTTTTACAATTTTAGAAAGCCTTTGTGTTATCTTTACAGGCAAGACTTGGCTCATCACAACACTTTTTTTGTCTGAGAGTTGGACATTTAAGACCAGTAATATGAGAAACCAGTTTGATTACTTCCTTAGACATCCAGATAAGAATGTTATGAAGTTTTTCATTCCGCAAACGAAAACGACATCTCTTTTTTAGATGACCTTTGTTTTCGCAATAATAACATCTGAAGGGAATGTTATTAATCTTTCTCATCTGAGTAGGAGGTTGACATCCTTTGTCTATTGAGACTTCTGCCGCAGAAGGTATTTTTCACTTTTGCCATTAGAGCCAGTTTTTTGCAGGAAGTTGCTTTTAGTGCAAACAAAATTAATCTTACTACTACTTGGAGTGTTTATTCCTTCATAGCCCAAACTTCGTGTATCATGACGTTTCTTAGAATCTCCCAGCATAGTGGATAATTTTGATGAACTAAGATCAAACTTTTTCAAGTTTTCTTCCAGCATATTTACCTTGTTTTGAGCAACAGAAAGCTCATCCTCCAACTGTTTTTCTCGGGAGAGAAAAACGTTCTCTTGTCTTTAAAACAACTTTGTTGAAAGTTACATCTAGCTTCAGATTCACCAAGTTCTTATTTTAACATAAAAAAATTACGACGAAGATTTTCACATTCAAGATTTTTTGAACGCACATCTTCTTCTCGATCTTTAAGAAGAGATTGTAGGAGATTATATCCACAATCGTAGCCTTTAAAGAGCTTTCTCATTTTTCTGTTTTATAGACAAAGAGGAATCAGAAACTCAGCCAAGCAAGATGTTGACTTCTTTTTCTTTATGAGATGGTCAAAAAGTTTGATGTATTGAGAGACTTCCTCATCAACATCGTATCCATCGTCTGAATCAGTTTTATCTGAAAGATCATCCAATTGTTCATCTAGGCGTGTTTCCCAGTTATACACAGTTTCCGACCATGGAGAGGATGAGGAAGATTTCTCAGGAGAAGCATAGCTTTGAACCAAGTCAAAACGTTTCTGAACTGGTGATGCGTTGTTTGAGACATCACTACTGTCCATAGAGTCAGATTGCTACAAACACAGACTTATAAGGTCTTAAACGTGTTTTCCTGCTCCGATACCAATTCAAAAAGCGTGGGTCTAACAACCACACCCAATATTTCATATAGGAAATCTGTATGGACTAACCCCAACATATTTTCAAGAGAATCAACTAGACAGTCAGACTCAATCAAGGAAAATACATCCAAGAATTATTGATAGGTGTCTAAAAACACCTCTCTAAGTATCGATTGATTATGATTTCTTAGCTAGTTTTCTTGTGAAATTGTACTATTATCTTTCTTTTATATTTTATGGGAATTTTGGACCTTATTCCCGAAAAGAACAAGAAATCGTCCAACTGGCCACAAAAGAGGTAGAATTATCACTGCATAGAATCTACTACAGGCAGTCGCGTAGGCATACCGGACGCTAGAAGCTCGTGTCATCTAATGCACTGGTTCAAAGACCAAAAGACATGCACTGACCATATGAAATTTATGTACATGGGCTTAATATTAGCCATGGAGAATATAGGTATGTATTTGTTAGTGGACTTCACCTCAAGGGTTATATGCACGTATGTGCTGTGAAGGGAGAAAAATTAGGTCTCTTTAGAAACCCAAATTCAGAAGCAGAGAAGGGAGTTTAAATTCTTCATCTCAGGTCGTGAATAGAGCATTGTGTTGCTGCCAGCCATGAAGGGAATTCATCAGGTCCGGTCTGAAATCGAGAAGACAGAGTGAATTTGCTGGCGTTTTAGGGAAGAAGTTGTGCTGTTGAATCGACAGTTTCTGGCAGGGAAGATGGTTGGACTTCACGGTGATTGTAGCTCAAGGTGCAGGCTGAAATGGGTTCGAATTGGATGACATTTTGGTGAAGTTTTCAAGCAGTAAAACAGCTAAAGAACTGAAGCTGTTGTTGTCCAGTTTGTGGGAATGTATGAAGGGAATTGCTGCATTGCTGGTTGTGGCGAACGATTGTGGTTTGTGTATGAAAATAGGTTTGCAGGGAAGGAGATTGAAAGAGCTTAAAAATCAACAACAGCTGCCATATGTGCATCACCAGCGAACTGCACGAGAAATGTTTGTAAAAAGGCTTGAACGACCTGTGATTGGAGATGACGATGAACTGAGTCGAGATGATGGCAGTGATACAATGGGGAACGAACGAGTGTCGTTGTTGCCATTTCCAGTGAAGATGGTGATGAGATTTGCCCTCGAGTTGGAGAACTGAGATTGATAATGGTGGTGATCGTGGCTGTAGTGAAGTTCATGGTCGTGCATTAATGATGCCAACGGGTCTGTGGTTTGCAAAAGAGTTAGTGACCGTGATAATGGAGGAGAGGTAATTGTTGAGTCCGAGAGAACGCTGAAGGTGGTTTGAGTTAACTAGTATAGAGCTTGGCAGTTGCGTGAACGAGTATGGGAGGTTCAGCTATGGGATTGAGGCTCGAAGTGGACGAGATTACAACGAGGGAAGACTGAAGGGTATACTGTCAGTTCCATAGAACTGACAGTTGAACGAATTTAGGTGGGCTGGACCTTCACCACCTACGTGGGCCTGTAAGCTAATTGCAACCATTTCTAACGAGCAGAGCTTGGACGTGTGAATTTGGCCAGAGTTTGGAAACCTACTTGGCACGGGGTGTGATGCACATGATACAATTTTTAAGGAGGTGCATTTTTCTATCTTTGCTAGGTTTCCTAGTTTCTTCGAGAAGAGATTACAAAACTCAATATATAGAGAAGCCTAGATACAATTTGGGATATCTTCTACTCACAGTTTTTCTCCCCGGGGGGAGAATTGTCTCTTTTCTATATTATTTTATTGCTAAGGATGAATTCAAAGTTCTAATTGTGAAGCTCAATTATTTACAAGTTTATTTCAAGTTTTAAAGTTAATCATTGTGAATTGTTTTTACTATATCGAAGGTTTATGATTGATTCTTAGATTGGTTTGGGTGGCCAACTAGATTAGTCTATTAATCATTCTAATGCTAGTAGAGAGTTGAGTCGATCCGTAATTGTCGCTTACCTCCTACATAAGTAGAAATCGCAAGACCTTGCGGAGGGATTATGTGAGCAATTGCTAGTAAAGACAACACCAGTAAGTGGACCAAGCGTACCGAGTTTAATTGCTGGGATCAAACCTAAATTCACAAACCCTAAAGCATTCGGTTGACTTACACCTTGTAAGTGTACCTCAGGGCGGCTCAATTGAATAGAATCTGGTAGTCGAGCGCTTCTGTATCCGGTGATACAAGGAGTTTTGGGGATAACTAAGCGTACCTGCTATTCTACGGTTGGTGACAATTGATTCTAACAAGATATAAACGGGTATAATGTTGAGTTAATGGTTAGTAACGGCGAAGGATTTCTTCATCCTCTTTATCTTATTATCCTTATTTTATATTCTAGCTAATTTAGATAACATATCAATTGCATTACTCCTCGTGGGAACAATCCTTACTACCACTTTATTACTCGTTAATTAGTGGGAAACATCTTATTATTTTGTTGAGTAAACGACGCTCACCAGTTATATCTCAGTTTCTCTAATCAATAGCAATCAAACGGATAGAAAAATGTGAGCAGGATTAATATGAGAAATAACTTGGATGGTACCAAAGACCAATATCCAAGTACCAATCAATTTCAATCAACAACCAAAGGTTGGATTCACCAAATGATTGAACTACACACAACCTATGATATTTCAATTATATAGAAAATATAATGTGGAAAAGAAATAACACAGATACCAGAAATTTTGTTAACGAGGAAACCGCAAATGCAGAAAAACCCCGGGACCTAGTCCAGATTTGAACACCACAATATATTAAGCCGCTACAGACTCTACCCTACTACAAGTTAGGGATATTTTAACTTTGGGTCACAAGAGAGTGACCAAAGTTGCATTTGGGTCACCAAAATATTTTAATTAGAGTTTGGGTCACAAAACCATTATTGACCGTCTTCAGGGTTAAGAAATTATTTTTTATTTTAAATTAATTCCTATTTACTTAACACCGTGAGTTATTACTAACGCCGTCAGTTCCTCTTAATACTTCACAGACATAATATATTTACATGAATGATCAATTGGAAACGAATACAATATAGTTTGAATCTCACGAATGGATAATTATGTATATATCATTGTCAATTCATAGTTAAATCCTTCTATACATACACTTTATAAGAAATTTCGTACATTTCACAAGTGCACCGTCTTACCTGCACATGAACGATGGAACTATTCTTTAAAGGGAATTAGTCATTTGTATTCCAAAATAATAGGCCGACTTAGATACATGACCCATTACATTAAAAATTTTGGGATTTGCCTCACCGTCAATAGATAACGGTACAACTCAGTTACATAGTGGGATCAAGGAAGGGTGTAGTCAACTTGTACAGCTGGTCGAACAGATGTAAAGATATTATTAGTGGAAAAGACGCATGTACCAATATATGAAATGTTAAACCTGTTTGTTTTTCTTGTGTGCATTTTTATAGATATTGTGCCAGATACTACTCAGTGGATAACTACAGGACCACCTATTCCCCTGATATGGTGCCATTGGAAGGGCCTGAGGACTGGGATGAGGTTTTTTTATAACTCTGAACTATTCATGTTTAATTGTCCTTAATTGGATCTGATTTATGTTTGCACTATGAACTTAGACAACCTTTTACATTACATTATTAGGTTTACCTTAAATATCTATGTGTATCTACTTAAGAGTACAATTGTGATACATGAATTCAAAGTACTCTGTGAAATATCTGAACTCAATTCTTCTCAATTCTTGTATGAACCCTGTACCTAGCTACTTAATGGATTTTAGTGTTTGGAAGCCGGATTCCAGACCCTGCAGTAACATATATGGTGTAGATATTTAGGATGTTTAATTTTTGCGGCGGCTAAGTAATCATTTTTAGTATTATCATTCATTCTTTATTTTTTTTGCTATGTCTATTACTTGGGAGGATTACTGTACACCTATTACTTACTAGGTTGTTGATCTTTTTATGCAATATTAACTTCCTTTGTTCTTCTCTTATACAGCCAAGAACAACTATTGTTCCTCCATTGCTCATTAGGAAACCGGGCCGGCCTAGGAAGAACAGAAGGAAGGCCTATAATGAGACCCTATCCGAGAAAAAGTCAGGTGCTGCAGCAAATGCAAGCTGCCTGGTCACAACAAGACAACTTGTCCTGGTGGTGCAATTGGCTCTAATACAAAGAGAAATAGGTTTACATCTGAAGAAGGCGGACTGGCATTTCAATCCCAATCATCATCACAAGCTGGAAGTGCTGGTGGTTCTATGCCTGCAACGAAGAAGCCAAGAAAAGCTACGACTCAGCAGTAGTGTTCACTGAAGATTTACTTGAAACTAGTTTTGGTTAGGATGTCTTTTGTTTGCTTTCAAGTGAGACCTATGAAACTTCCTGCATTTGCTCTGTTTATTTGGTTATGTTTTAGTTTATCTTTTACTTTGTTTGGATATTAGCTACCTCCCAGAGATATTGTTTTTGGATGTTTTGAGTATTGGATCTTTGATTCAGTGTTATCAATAAATGGTAGTATTAGTGTCATTAGCTTGCCTTGCTATGTTTTTACGATTTTATGGTTCTTCTGTCTGGTTTCTAACAGGTGAACAAGACAAAGTTTTTCGATGAGATCTCCTGAAGAAACGAGGAAACAAGTTTAACTGAAGGGTACATTGGGCATATTAGGTCACCCTAAATCTTCCACATGTCAGTTAACACCAGTTAACTTGTAACTGGATGGAATCTTTGTAACGGGACTACTTTATAAGTTATCAAAAAAACGGGATTATTTTGTAAACAACTTTAGAAAATGGGACATATCTGTAAATGACCCTTCTTTAAATCACAAATCGTTTCACAAATTTTTTTCTTTGTTCCTGAAGAAGAATCCAATCTAAATTAAAATGAAGGAAGGATGGTACACATAGAAGAGGAGAAAATTGTAGATATCCAAAAATCGTCGCCAGTAGGAGTTAACTAACCTTAGAAGAAGTGAAGAGAAATGTAATTTTATATTACTCGTGAAGAAGAAAATTCATCACCATATTCTTTACATTAACCATATCTCTTCTCGACCTCATTATTCCCCCAAACAAAAATCCATAATTTATCCTATCATAATTTGCCCTAATTTATCAATCCAAGATTATACTATTGTCCTTCCTTTTCTTAATCAATTTCTTCATGCTCAATGAATCGGTACATACTTCGAAATCATTTTGTTAAATTTTTTCGTTTTCTTTTTTTATAGGGTTTGATTATATTCTTGATCTGTTGAAGGGAAGATTTTTCGTTTCAGGCAAACCATTGATAGGTTAGAAGATAAAGAATTGATGATAACTTAACGATATGGGTGTTTTGGCTATTGATGGCGGTGGTGAAGGTATAAAGGTTTATTGAATTTTGATGCCGAATGAGGCATTTGCAAAAGAAATTAGGGTTCTAAGATATAATCTCACGGCTGTTAAGACTCATTAACCGGCAAAGTTAGTAAATAAGTCAAAACACGAATTCTATTAGGTCGTTTCATTTTTAACTAACTTTTCTAACTGTCAACACGGTCAACCATGGTCATGTGATCCAAACTCTAATTAAAATATTTTGGTGACCTAAACGTAACTTTGGTCACTTTATTGTGACCCAAAGTCAAAATATCCCTAGAAGTTTACTTCGGACTGGAATGTAGTTGAGCCCTAACCAATCTCACACTGATTAAGGTATAGTCACGTTCCTTACGCCTCTGAATCCCAGCAGGACTCTACGCACTTGATTCCCTTAGCTGATCTCACCCACAACTAAGAGTTTCTACGACCCAAAGTCGAAAACTTGATAAACAAATCTGTCTCACACAGAAAAGTCTATTGAATAGATAAATTTGTCTCCTACAGAAATACCTACGAGTTTTTGTTCCGTATTTTGATAAATCAAGGTGAACAAGAACCAATTGATACACCAGACTTATATTCCCGAAGAACAACCTAATAATATCAATCACCTCACAATGATCTTAACCGTATGGTAGCGGAACAAGATATTGTGGAATCACAAACGATGAGACAAAGATGTTTGTGACTACTTTAGTAAGATTAGAACACGCAACTACAGAATCCCAATGAAGTCTTTAAGTCGTTAGCCTATAATGGTTTTAGAAAAACCTAGGTTAAAGGAGAATCGACTTTAGTCGCAACTAGCATCACACAAGAGGTGTGGGGATTAGGTTTCCCAGTTGCTAGAGTTCTCCCTTATATAGTCTTCAAATCAGGGTCCGCAATCAATGCTACCTTGGTAACAAAGCATTCAATATTCACCGTTAGATGAAAATCTGATTAGATTCAAGCTAATATCTTTCAACCATTAGATTGAACTTAGCTTGTTACACATGAATGAAATGTGCCTTCATTTATATATGTGTAACCGTACCTAAACGTGTACACTTGGTTGGATCAACAAAAGTTAACTAAAGTTAGCCATATGAGCACTTTCATATCAACCTTGTTCATCTTTATCACAACTAGTTCAAATGATTCAAATGAAACTAGTTATAGAGTTGTTCAATTGTTTATATTCTCATAGAAGTATACAAGACACAATTGAAGCAAAATCGATTCTGATTCACTCGAATCAATTCCTGAACATTATAGCCACGGTTTGCAAAAGATTGCATTCCTTATTATATAAATGTATTTGTTCATGAACAAACCGATTTTAGAGCTTAACCCACTCAAGTATGGAAACAAATATGCATGCTTAGAGTTCCGGACTTAGTCTGTCCACCAGTATGCGAGCGGGTACGTATACCATTGTTCACGACCAACTCAGTTGAATTAGTATGCAAATGGGTACGCATACTAAATTGCCGGACTTGAACTGTTAAGCCAGTACGCATACGAGTATGCATACTAAGTTCTCGGACTTCAACTGTTAAACCAGTACACATACGGGTATGCATACAATGGTTCCCGAACTTGGAATAACTTGCAACAGTTAGCATACAAGTACGCATACTGCGCTATATCCAATCAATGGTTAATTGTTCTAAACTTCATTTTAATCATTGAAACATTCTTAGAAGACGAGAATAACTTTGTCACATAAACTATTAGCTTCAAAGCAATTTTCAAGTGATCAATAAATCAATACGAAACATTCCGGGTATACATCAAATGATTGTCTCACACAAATCATGTAAGATGTTACCAGGCGATTTTCACATGATCACTTTTTGACTTTCGTCAAGAATAAAAGATAAACTTGGCTAAAGAGAAAGCTTACCAACATATATTTCGAGAAATATGTAAGCGAATTAAACTCATCTCAAAATATCAAATGTGTATAAAGTAAAGTCTATATAGCTATGCGACTTTTGTCTCAATAGGAGATACAATATAAATAGACTTATGAGTGATAGATGAGTTCAAGTCTCCACATACCTTTGTTTATGAAGTTCCACAAGCTCCCCTTAGTAGTTCTTCGTCTTCAATCGATGAACGTCGTGAAGTCTAAAGCTCAACTACATATTCTATCCTAATCCGAGACATAGCTATAAGTAGACTAGAAACCAAGACTTATATTTTTGGAAACTAAACTTGACAAACAAGCTTGATATAGCAACGCTTGAGAGTTCCACCGAGCAGTGTTGTAACAGTATTATATATAAATCTCTGATAAACGGGTTTCGAGTATGAGGCCGCGTATTGGCGATTTCCAAGTCCGAGCTCATTGCTTCTCGCTACAAGGTACCCCACCGAGTAGGACCGAGGAATGTTTTCGATTAATTTGTGTCTAAGACTTGTATTTCTTTACTTTTCATTATAAGTCTTGTTGATGCTATAAATTGTATCATGATTATCACAGATCTCTGCTAGTACGTTTATAAACCATTTCACGCTCTTACATGCATCTTAGTATCTGAAAGTGTAATCAATTCTGACAGTATTGTTGAGTCATAAATATAAGTATGTTTTTTGGATCCCCAAGACATATCAACACCTTTATATATAAAGATCCATCCAAATATACTTGAACCTGAATTATATATTGTTGTAGGTTGCATCACTATATCCATCCAATACAACGAGATAATCATGATAATATAAAATATAATTGATTTTTTTAAGTAAACATTCTTGAAACTTCTTTCTGGTGTTCATCTATTGTATTACTTGTATGGTCTTGTGCAATGTATTTCATACATATATAAGACTCCCAATAACGATGGAATACTCAATTTGAGCATGATATGTCCACATATTCTTCATTAATTTTATGCTAGATACATAGTGGCCTGTTATCAAAGTGATCTTACTTCTCGAGGAACTTCTCAATGTAATGAGATTAGGTTCGAAGTTCATCCATCTCCCTTTCATAAGATTTTAATTCCATGAGACCACATCAACTGCTTCTATAACTTTCTTATTCAAATTAGAATTTACAGACTTCTTAGCTAGTTTCTTTTATACGAATATTTCAGAACCAAATATAAGCATATCACTAACATACGAACATAAATCAACACGCCAATAATTATGACGTATTGTATATATATATTTATCAACGTCATTACTATCAAAACTGCTCATGATAAGTGCATAAGCTACCCGTTTAGAGTGTCAATTCCATACTTGTTTTAGTTATAATTCTTGTGTATTGCGTGTTGCTACGTTTGTATTCTATTTTGCAGCCTTTAAAGAAGTGAAAATAGCTTTAAAAGTAATAAGAAAGTGAAGTCTACTAATGGAGGAGACCAAATTCGAAAACCAACTCATTCAAATCTAGGATTTTTTATCACCATTATCAAGAGAACGAAAATATGAAGTAAATGCAAAAATAATAAAGTCATTCCGAGCTCGGACGATGAAGTTATGAGCAAAATAATGAAATCAACTTTGATGTAGTTTGTTGGTTGTTGGGCCTTATTGGGCATGTGAGAGTAGGAAAGAAGAAGTTGCGTGTTGGGCTTCTATATTAAGGAAACTTGGTCGCAATAGGTCTCCAAACCCTAAAAATAGATAATACTTGAGGGTCAAGTATTGAAGGTTGTAAAAGAAGACATCAAAGGCTTAAAAAAGACATATTCTTGTTGATGGGTGAAAACGATTTGCTGGTTTTTTAGGAAAGTGGAGACTCGAGCGTGCGGGTATAGACTCCTCGAACGAGCAAACTGCCTAAACATTTTTCAAACAGATGCACTGCACGGGAGTGCTTTGAGTTCGAGAGATCAATATGTAGGACTCCGTCCTAAACCAAGACAATGGTCATTCCAGAGTCAATTCGGTCACAAAGAGGTATGAGGGTCGATCTGTAGGAGGGGAGCTGAGAAGTTTGTGTGATATCAATGATGATCGAGGATTGTGGATGTGTTGGAGATTTATGCAAGTGACTGTTGAGTTCGAGTAAGTTCTGATTGATTGATTGAATTCTGCTATGTTGAGTGTTCTTGTTCAGATGAGAATTCTTGGTTGTACAATCATGGATTCAGAAAATTATTTATATTACAAGAATAGTAGACACATTGATCCCATTAAGTGTGACGGTTGATGGCGTGGAAGAGTGGGAAAGTAGGAAATCGTGGTCAACCAGTTCCACGTCGTGCGAAGACTTGGTTGATTGTCCATCCACTACTTTGCTAAATCCTTCAACTGCTTGCACGAGTACTCACATTTCTCAATCGTGGGTGTACACATGTGTCGTAGGCCGCCATACCAAAACCCTAATGAATATCCCCCCATGTGACATGATTGATGTCTCATGAATGTGAGTCTACAAGGTAGACGTGTATTTAATTAGTCAGCTATTGACTTGAATAAACAATGAGTCTTAGCCTTGATGAATCTAGCATAACGAACGAATGTGGTATGCTCTGAGACTCATGGATTGAGCATAAGGTGTCTGATGAGACAGGAATAATGGAAAGACGTTGAGTCTTGATGAATTGTGGTATATCATTTTACCAGTTGAGGTAGAATAATGCACAAACGTTGAGTCTTGATGGATTAAGATACATTATTTTACTAGTTGAGGTAGAATAATAATATTTTTTTGATAACTTGAATCGACGAGCGTCCAGAGAATGCTGATGAGCACTCGTCTGCGTCATGAATTGTTGAAGAAAGATTATAATGGTCGACTGACGAACCAAATATTGGTTGATGAACCAATGAAATATTAATAGATGGATAGTAGAATTCTCGAATGTTGGTAGTTGAATCAACATGAGGAATTGCTCGGTCGAGCAATTAAATATTGATAGTTGAATCAATATTGCTAGAAGTGAGTTCTGAACCCAGTTGATCGTGTATTTTGCTAACTTAAGCATCTTAATGTTGATGGATGAGCAAAGAAAATATTGCTAGTTTAAACAAATATTGCTTGTTTGAGCAAATATTGCTCGATTAATAAATTATTAGCAGCGAGACCAAATAAAATATTAATTAAAAATACTGGTGGCTTGCCCGAATATTGTATAATTAATTAGAATGTTGATGGATGCATCAACATTAAAATATTAATATTTGAACCTGTTTAGAATTATGCTTTGCAGAGCATTTGGTTCGAAACCCTAATTTTGATTGATTATTGGTCAATGGATAATTTACTGAAAATCAACCATGAGTGAGATAGGGACCGGCTACATGAGATGGTGGGACGACCATGTAGTACCCAGATGCTCGAATGAGCATGCACCAAAGTCATTTGTAGACTAGTTGGTGAAAAGATGATTAAATGTTGGTTTAATCATTATTAAAAATAGTGCTCGTCTGAGCATTAGGTAATAAAACCTAATTATGGAGAGAGGAGGGACCGACCAAGGGGTACGAAACCGGCCCTTGGTGGTCGTGGGACCAGCTGATGGTCAATTGATCAAATTTCAAGTTGTTTGGAAAGAGTTTGAACCCAATATGAACTGTAGAAGATTAATTAGGTCAAAATCATAAAAGGTGTGCGACTGGATTTTGCAAGCCAAATGACCGACCCGGGTCGACCAAGGTAGCATGCCCGTGTCGCCATGTTGCTCGTGGCTCAATTCTGAATTTTGATATTCTGTTGTGCGTTCGAGCAATATTTTGGATTTTCAGGAGAGTTTGATCTTGACCGAAACTCTCAATTTTGCTTGAATAAGCAAGTAGGACTTTGCTCGTGCGACCATTTGAATTTTTGCTTTTTTTTTGAAGTTTGAGCAATATTGGAGAAATATGGAAAAAAATCAGGTTTTTGCTCAAACGCGGGAATTTCCTGAAATGAGAGAAAAAATAATAATAAAATAAGGAATTAGAGAAGCGTGGGACCGGCCACGACCAGGGCATGGCCGGCCGCCGGTATGCCCGGTCCCGTGACGCTCTTCCCTATTTTATATTATTATTTTTCATCCTTGTGTGAGGAAATATGGAGAAACTAAGAGTTTTTCTCAAACGAGGAAGTTTGCTCAAACAAGGGAGTTTTCATAAGATGAGGAAATAATGAAATAAGATGAAAAATAAAAGGGAGAGGCGTGGGACCGGACAAGACGGCATGACCGGCCGGCCGGTGGGCTCGGTCCCGTGTGCGCCTCTCTTTTATTTATTTTTTATTATTTTCTTTTTCTATTTTGCATAGGTTTCCTCGTTCGTCCATATTTTTGAATGCTCGTTTATGCATTTGGGTGCTCACTTATGCACATTTGGGTGCTTGTTCGTGCATTATTGTTAAGTACACTCGCACCATTTTCTCGAGGCTTACTCGGTGCTGGCCTAAATGCCCGAAAAGTGAATATCTATTACTAATCCATGGAATTCAGCTGGGAAAAATCATGAAATAGAGTAATGAGATAAAATAGATTATTTTCTAAGAATTCAATTGATGAATGTTGCGTTAGAATTAATCTATCAATGGCTCTATACTACCATGCAATATGTCTAGGAGCGTTATGTTTACTCTAGAATAGAGGTATGAGATGGTAGAAGCGTCATACTCGTTCTGAATATTTATTATGTATAGTCAAGGAACATTGCGACATCCTAAAGACGTTAATGCTCTACACTAGCATGCAATATGTCTAGGAGTCGTACAATCATTAAGATTATATACATATATATTCTATATAGACAGGGAAAATTGCGACATCCTGAAGACCTCAACGATCTATACTAGCATGCAATATGTCTCGGAGCCGTTCAATCATTATCGATTCTATATAGAAGTGCATACTGAAATTGCTCAGTATTGATGAAGTATGCAAAACGTTGAAAGCTCAGTTGAGAGGATTTAATAGTTGCGTATTCATGTGTGCTCTAAGAGGTTTGTACGCTCAGTATGAATCCTAATATATGAATTTCACATACGCGTCTGAAGCTAGGTCAGAAATATGCAAAATTATGATTTTACGATTTCGGCCTTCGTCAAAAATCCACCATCAACATTAAGTCCCCTGCTCAGCGTGGGATAGTCATGTCCCTCAGTAAGCACCGGATGGTAATTTTTTTCTAATTATAAACGAAATAAGTAATTGAACTTTTTCGTAAAAGATGTTACTAGAATTCTCGCTCCAATATGACGAAGCACTGTCCAGAGAGCGTGAAGTGATGAGGCACTGCTGATTTGGGTGGTGAAATGACCAACTTGGAGGGTTTAGCACTTGTGAGCCTCTGCTTGAAAGAGAAAATCATCGTTCCATCAAGTTGTTGGTCTTCAAAGCACCAATATGTATCACCGGCTGCGGTGGACATATTTTCGTTGTCGTTCTAAATCCCCAAATGACTTGTGGAGGATAAAAATAAGTCTTGAAAAGACGAGGGTACCCAAATACACCTCAATCTAAAACTTTTCCACCTATAAGTCTTTTCTCCGAAAGTGATTGTCTATGGACTGAGTCGAGATAATACAACTAAT
Organism: Papaver somniferum; assembly: GCF_003573695.1. Taxonomy (NCBI): domain Eukaryota; kingdom Viridiplantae; phylum Streptophyta; class Magnoliopsida; order Ranunculales; family Papaveraceae; genus Papaver; species Papaver somniferum. The sequence goes on from NC_039367.1 coordinate 67,664,028, forward strand.
CGATTCACACTTCGTGTGATCGTATATGGATACGAGATCGAGACAATACGACAACAAGATAACTTGTGTGATTGACTATGGATACAAGATCTAGACAATACAACAACGAAGTATGTTTACTTGATAAAAGGTTCGGACTTAACCAAACACAATAAGATTACTATCAAGTAAATAGTGTTAGAGCATTGCTCGGTCAAACTCGCATGCGTTGCTATCTCAAGCATGTCTGTCAATGTTAGTGATCAAAACTATATGTCTTGATTTCTAGTATACTTATGACTAAGTCTCGGTCTAGGATAGTTAGGAATAGTTGAGCTCCAGACTCCATGACGATTATCTTGCAAAGACAAAGAACTACTCAAGGCACCGGTGGAACTTCATCCGACCAAAAGGTATGTGGAGACTTGAACTCATCTTGTCACTCAAAAGTCTATTTACTCTATCTCCTACTCTTGAGACAAAAGTCGTATAAGTATGATAATTTTCATACATACACATTTGCTATTCCGAGCCGAGTTTACTCACCTATCTTTTTCTCGAAATACGTGTTGGTAAGCTTTTGCTTTAACCATCTTCATCTTTACCCGTAACGAAAGTCATGGTGACGTTTCAATCTTGAAAATAGCTTTGATGACGATAGTCGATTCTTAATGTCTAACAACTGTTATAACATTATAGAAGAATGTTTCAATGATTGAAATGTAGAGTTGAGAATATGTAACCACCTATGGATGTAAGCGTATAGTGTGTTCGCACATTAGTGTATAAATCCATGTGTCGGAAACCAAGTGCGTGCATATGTGTGCATGCGGTATTGGTGAAGGAGACAAGTTGGGTACAAGTACCCGTACGCGTACTGGCGGAAGTTCACGTCCGTGAAATTCTGCTGAGTTTGAAGTTTACGAACTCAAAAACCAGTCACCTTAGGTACGCGTACCCGTACGCGTACTGGCAGAACTTTATCACCCGAAAAAGTCTGCTGAGTTTGGAAGCTAAAAGCAACTCAAATCTGGTAGCTAAGGTACGCATACCCCTACGCGTACCCAAGCTAGTTATTTCTCAAATCAGTATTTCATGGACTTAAAACAATAAATTATAAGGAATGCAATATTTGCAAACAGTGGGTATATTGTTCATGAATTGATTCAAAAGAATCAAACGATTTTGTTTCAACTGCGTCTATGTATAAAGACCTATGCAATTGAACAACTCTTGAACTATTTCTTATGAGTCATTTGAACTAGTTATGATAAAGATGAATACCGTTAATATGAAAGCACTCATATGGCTAACCATTTGTGAACCAACCAATATACACGTTTAGGTACGGTTACTCAAACCTAAATGAATACATTTCATTTGTGTGTGACAAGCTAAGTTTCGATCTAACAGTTGAAAGATATTAACTTGGATAAATCAGTTTTTTCATCTAACGGTGAATATTGAATGCTTTGTTACCTAGGTAACATATATTACAAACCCTGATTTGAATACTATATAAGGAGACGTCTAACAACTGTGGAAAACTAATCCCCGCACCTCCTGTGTGATGCTAGTTGGTTTGCAAGAGTCGATTCTCCTTTAATCGTAGGTTTCTTCTCGAGACCCTGTCGATTAACGACTTAAAGAATTCATTGAGATTGTGAAGTCAGACGAAACTACTTCTCTTGTAGTTGAGCGATCTGATCTTGCCATTTTCTATCGTACGAGTTCAATTGAATAATTGACTTGAGATTATATCTCCGATAGGGCAAGATAAAAAGAAATCACAAACATATTCGTATCATCGTTTGTGATTCTGCAATATCTAGTTTCGCTACCATACGATTTATATTATTGTGAGGTGATTGATAACACTAGGTTGTACTTCGGGAATATAAGTCCGTTTTATCAATTGGTTCTTGTTCACCTTGATTTTTATCAAAAGACAGAACAAAACTTTTAGGTTTATCTGTGGCAGACAGATTTATCTATCCTTGTAGACTTTTCTGTGTGATACAAATTTGTTTACTAAAGTCTTCGACTTTGGGTCGTAGTAACTCTTGGATGTGGGTGATATCATCTAAGGGAATCAAGTGCGTAGTATCCTGCTGGGATCAGAGACGTAAGGAGCGCAACTGTACCTTGAATCAGTGTGAGATTGATTAGGGTTCAACTACAGTCCAGACCGAAGTTAGTTTGTAGTAGGCTAGTGTCTGTAGCGGCTTAATACAGTGTGGTGTTCAATCTGGACTAGGTCTCTGGGTTTTTCTGCATTTGCGGTTTCCTCGTTAACAAAATTTATGGTGTCTGTGTTATTTCTATTCCGCATTATATTTTGTTATATAATTGAAATATCACAGGTTGTGCGTTGTATCGATCAATTGTGAAATCCAACCTTTGGTTGTTGATTGGAAATTGATTGATCCTTGGATATTGGTCTTTGGTACCATCCAAGTTTATCTCTCTTGTATTTAATCGAGACTCGCAGATTGCTTGAGTAAGATTTAAATCAAGAGATAGAGATATTAACTCCTTGATATACTTTTTATTAAGATTGAGTCTGATTGTCTAGTTGATTCTCTTAAAAGTATATTAGAGTTAGTCCATAGAAATTACTAATCGAAATATTAGGTGAGGTTGTTAGACCCCCGCATTTTCAATTGGTATCAGAGCAGGCAAACACGTTCAAGACCTCAAAAGTCTGTGTTTGTAGCGATCTGAATCTATGGACAGTTGTGATATCTCTGACCTCGCAAAACCAAAACAGGATCCTCTTAATTATATTCAAAGTTCTGAGACCTCAAAGAAATATATCATTACTTCCCCTTTCTCTGAGACCGATACCAGCTGGGAAACTCGTCTAGAAGATCAACTAGATGAACTTTCAGAAGAAAGTGACTCAGAAGAGGAACCAAGTATTGATGAAGAAGTCTCACAATACATTATACTCTTTGACGATATCATAGAGAAAAAAAAAGGATCAACTGCCTACCTGGCAGAATATCTGTTTCCTCTCTGTCGTGAAAATAGGAAACTTAAAAAACTCTTTAAAGGATATGATAGTGGTTATAAACTTTTACAATCTATCCTTAAAAGATTGTGATGAAGAAGTCCATTCAAAGATTGTTAAATGTGAAAACCTTCAGAAGAGTTTATGTGTGTTGAAAGAAAGACTTGCTGAATCTGAGGCAATGTATGACTCTCAACAGAAATACTATAACGACAGAGAATGCCTTTTTCCTGCCAAAGAAAAGCAATTGAAGAATGATCTATATACAGCTGTCAACAGGGAAAAACCGCTAGAAGAGAATCTGAGAAGATTCAACACTAGCTCTACAAAATTATCTTCCATGTTAGGAGCATGTAAAAAACATCGTGATACACGTGGTCTGGGTTATAAAGGAATAGACGTTCCAAACACTGGGAAGATCAATTTTGTCTGTGCTAAGAACAACTTCCAATGTGAAGAAACACCTGTCACAGCTGATGTTCCGGTTGACAAAGATTGCCATTCTTCAAAGACAAGGTTTGGAAGAGCCGTTAAAAACACTACCTTCAACTGTTACTATTGTGGAAACAAATGTCATGTTGAACGGAAATGTAATTTTCGAATTAGGAATGAGAAACTTCATAACATTCTCATCTGGATGTCAAAGGAAGTAATCAAACCTGTGTCTCCCTGGGCAAATAATATTACATCCTCAAATCCCAAAGAGTACTGTGATAAGTCCCGCCCTAGTTGTACATACGATACTAACTCCTTCTATAATCATAGAGGAAAGAATGTTAAATGGACAACTAAGACATCTGATGCTCCAGTAAAGAGAAAAAGATGTCGAAAAGGGAAGGATCCTTCAGATAAGAAAGAAGTATCACCAACTGGCAAGGATCATACTGTGTCCAGAGTATTGAACTTCGATCACATTCACATCAACAATCGTGCTTCAGAATTAAGAAGCAATATAAATAATCTCAAGCGGAAAATCAAAAAATTAAGGAATAAAGCATCTTCAGGTATGCCTTGTTCTAGCTGTAGTAATTCTTTTGAGATTAATCCTGCCAATTCTCTCTGTGATTCAGAGAAGGAAAACGATGATGAGCTACATGCTCTGTCTACAACTTGACCAGTTTTTACTGTGCATTCTCGTTCCAATCTTATGAGGATGCACATAAAAGTCAAGATGCAACTCGTCTTGACAAAAATGGTTGTTGTATTTGTCGGTTGGTTCTTTTAAAAAAAATAAAATAAATAATAATAAGTCCTTCTAAGTAGAATTCTACTCTATCCCTCTCTTCATAATAAAGCTTTGTTGATACATAAGAACTCTTGAGAAAACTATGACTTGTTAAGACACTGAACCCTTCAGTGCTCCTTCTTCTGATCTAAAGATCCTTGTCAAAGTCTTTCATAAGACCCCCTTTCCTAGACGGTCCGTGAACCTGGTTCATAACCATGATTGTTTGCGTACATGTCCCATTACCGACTTTTGTTCGTGAACTCTTAGGGTTTTCATATGTGTATATATATCATGAAGTTTTTCTTGGTATGTATTAGTTCAGTAACGGAAATAGTCTCCAGTGATAATGGTGCAAACTATGGAAGGGTGCAAGAATTAAGTTGAGATCGAAAGAAACAAGTTTGCTGAGTTTTATGAGAACCCTTTTCTTATAAATTGCTATCATGCAAATGATCATGTAGACAAGCAACCAGTTCAATTGTCACAACAACTGGTTGGAAATCTTCTCCAAGATTTTAAGGTCCTAAAAGATCAGTTCGTGATTGCTAAAAAGAATCTCGAGTTCGTGAGGATCAAGCTGAAGGAAGCCAATGAGGAACTTGTTTGTGTTCGAAATCTTATAGCACGACTTGGATAGTTGTTTCTTGTCTATCTAAAAAACTTTTTATTTTTTAAGTTTTATTTAAGAAGGATTACTAGAGTTTGGAATAGCCATTATTGTGAGTACACATAACTATGTCCAACATTTTCATCTTCATGTTTTTAGGTTTATTTATTTAAATTCTAAAAATTGTTTGGAAGATGTTTTTGCAGTATTAATCTTTATGGTTTATATATTGCACTATGTTATGGGATATGTGTGTTTGCGTCTGTGAACTATTATTGGCCCATATGATGTCAAAAGTTATCTCTTTTACATGTCGATATGCATGTATCGATACGCGTACTGGCGGAACTTTTTCACCCGAAAAAGTCTGGTGATTTTGGAAACTAAAACCAACTCAAATCCGGTAGCTAAGGTACGCATACCCGTACGCGTACCCAAGCTAGTTATTTCACAAATCGGTAGTTCATGGACTTAAAACAATGAATTATAAGGAATGAAAACTTTGCAAACCGTGAGTATATTGTTCATGAATTGATTCAAATGAATCAAACCGATTTTGTTTCAATTGTATCTATGTATAAAGACCTAAGCAATTGAACAACTCTTGAACTATTTCTTATGAGTCATTTGAACTAGTTATGATAAAGATGAATACGGTTAATATGAAAGCACTCATATGGCTAACCATTGGTCAACCATTTGTGAACCAACCAATGTACACGTTTAGGTACAGTTACTCAAACCTAAATGAATACATTTCAATTGTGTGTGACAAGCTAAGTTTCGATCTAACGGTTGAAAGATATTAGCTTGGATAAATCAGGTTTTTCATCTAACGGTGAATATTGAATGCTTTGTTATCAAGGTAACTTAGATTGCAAATCATGATTTGAAAACTATATAAGGAGAGGTATAGAAACTGTGCAAAAATAATCCCCACACCTCTTGTGCGATACTAGTTGGTTTGCTAGAGTCGATTCTCCTTTAATCGTAGGTTTCTTCTCGAGACCCTGTCGATTAACGACTTAAAGACTTCATTGGAATTGTGAAGCCAGACGAAACAACTTCTCTTGTAGTTGAGCGATCTGATCTTTCCATTTTCTGTCGTACGAGTTCAATTGAATAATTGACTTGGGATTATATCTCCAATAGGGCAAGATAAAAATAAATCACAAACATCTTCGTCTCATTGTTTGTGATTCCGCAATATCTAGTTTCGCTACCATACGATTTAGTTTATTGTGAGGTGATTGATAACACTAGGTTGTTCTTCGGGAATATAAGTCCGGTTTATAAATTGGTTCTTGTTCACCTTGATTTTTTATCAAAAGACAGAACAAAACTTTTAGGTTTATCTGTGGGAGACAGATTTATCTATCCTTGTAGACTTTTCTGTGTGATACAGATTTGTTTACTAAAGTCTTCGACTTTGGGTCGTAGCAACTCTTGGTTGTGAGTGAGATCAACTAAGGGAATCAAGTGCATAGTATCCTGCTGGGATCAGAGACGTAAGGAGCGCAATTGTACCTTGAATCAGTGTGAGATTGAATAGGGTTCAACTACAGTCCATACTGAAGTTAGTTTGTAGTAGGTTAGTGTCTGTAGCGGCTTAATACAGTGTGGTGTTCAATCTGGACTAGGTCCCGGGGTTTTTCTGCATTTGCGGTTTCCTCGTTAACAAAATTTATGGTGTCAGTTATATTTCTATTCCGCATTATATTTTGTTATATAATTGAAATATCACAGGTTGTGCGTTATATCGATCAATTGTGAAATCCAACCTTTGGTTGTTGATTGGAAATTGATTGATCCCTGGATATTGGTCTTTGGTACCATCCAAGTTTATCTCTCTTGTATTTAATCGAGACTCGCAGATTGCTTGCGTAAGATTTAAACCAATAGATAGAGATATTAACTCCTTGATATAATTTTTATCAAGATCGAGTCTGACTTTCTAGTTGATTCTCTTAAAAGTATATTAGAGTTAGTCCATACAGATTGCTAATCGAAATATTGGGTGAGGTTGTTAGACCCACGCATTTTCAAATAGGAATTAACGTTTGTGTATTTTACTTCTAATTATAATAAAAACAATTATAATTGCGAAAATAGAAAAGTAAAAGACACATCAAGATTTTGTTAACGAGGAAACCGCAAATGCAGAAAAACTCCGGGACCTTGTCCAGAATTGAATACTCTCAGGATTAATCCGCTATACAAAATCAAACCAACTTCGTATAGTTGAGACCAAGCAACTAAACCTATAGTTCACCTAGTTCCGTCTGTATTCCTACGCCTCCAACTTGTAATAAGTCATGTACTTGGAACAATTCCTTTGGTTCGTATTCCAAACAGTAATGGAACAATAAACCTGTTTGGTAACAACTCTTTTCAACCAAGTGATGTGAGTTTGACAAAAGGCTCTTCCGTTTATCCCAATAAACTCCTTTGTCAGGTCCTTAGATCTATTTAATAACAACTACCAAAGTAATTGTCAAGATTTTGCAATCAATACTTTGAATCACAAAGAATTATATTGATGCCGATCTACTCAACTAATCAATCCAATCTACCACAAGGATAAGACGATTATAGTTGGATCTTCTCTTTAACCGAAACAAGTATTGTGCACACCAAAGATTATGAACCCAAATCAGAAATCTTATTCGTCTTCAAATCTTCTTAGATCTTCAATAAACACCCGCACACAATCAACTTGAATCTCTTGTGACTAATCACACACATAACGGAGTCTGTTAACAATGGATCATCACAAGACGTCTTTAGATCTACAAACAGTCTAAAGATCCCCGTCGAAACTTCGATCTAGTTTGAGTGAATCTTATATCAGAAGAGAAGATTCTCAAGCATAAACAAACTAGGTGCAATCAAAGTTCAACAACCATTAGTCAATCAAATCAATCGAAAACTAATAATAAACCGCAATTATCTAGTTTCCTACCAACGGTACTAATAGAGCTTCTCAATCCTAAAAAAGTCTTTAAACTGAGCGCCCTTAAAAGATTTCGCCTAATTAGGTTACTTTCCTCTCCGAATAGGCGGCTCCACCAGTAACAACACAACTAGGTAGTTTTGCTGGCTTTGAGGTTTAGTTTGCTCGAAATGCAAACTTTGATATTTATAAACCAAGAAAGTTTGGACACCAAGGAATTTCCAAAACCGAAAATATTCTCAAGATATGCAATATATTCCAAATTCGGTTTCCATAATTTTTGGGAATGCTTTATACAAACATTGACCGAAAATCTCTTAGAAAATCTCCAACTAGTAAATGCACATTACTAATTTTCATTTTCCAAAAAAAAAATTAAAAACCTTAATTAAAAGATTCTCAATTTATTTTTTCGATCCGGGATTTTCCTTTAGCTATTAAGGAATATCTTAGAACAATAAAAGATAAGCGTTACTGCACATGTTCAAAGTATGTCGACATCTTAACTTTGTAAGTCCTCTTTCATACTTACAATCTTGAAACCGATTTGCCACACTTCCAAACAAGTTTATAATTGGTTCATCTGACTTTCAAGAACTATTTGATTGATCAAGAACACTCAATTACCAAACATGGGTTTCATGGTTCTACCAAAACAAGTTTCGGTTCTACCTCCATGTGGGTACTGGAATTAGTCACACTAGCTTTCTAAAAATTCGGTTGACTAGGTACTAGGATCGGTTCCCACATATATATGGTATCTAACTTGTATTTGTTGCACATGTCCATAGGATCGGTTCCCAATGTCTAAAAACTTGTTGCACATGTTCATAGGATCGGTTCCAAATATCTAGAAACTTGTTGCACCTCTTACAAGGATCGATTCCCCTTTGTTATCGGTTGCACCTCTTACTAGGATCGGTTCCCCTTTTCCTAGAGTTGGTCATACCAATTACAACAAATCGATCATACCATCTCAGGTAATTACTTAAGATCGGTTTCACTAATAAAAGTCATACCAATACAAAAGTCAGACCTTGTGAATAGTTTTACCAAGAACATAAACAAGTCATGAGCGGTTATACTAATCACACATATTGGTAGTTCAAAAGATATGCAATGAATAACAATACCAATAAGCCTAGCGATTTCCCTTTCGATTCACAAAACAAGTTCATGAATTTACTTCCTTTAAACGAATGTAAAACATTGTTTCCTAGGATGAAATCTTCACCTCATACCCATACATAATCACAATAGCATTCAAAAGATAATGTTGATGCCTTATATACAAAGTTTAATGGTTAAGAAATAAACCTCGTATTGTATTCCTTAATACTATGTCTAACTAGAGTATAATCATTCATGCTTCACAGTTATGTTTTCAATATGCACGACTTTAAAGATACGTTAGGGAATGAAACAGTTCAAGTCAAATATCACTAACCTCAAGTGGAAGGATGATGTCGTTGTTATAGCTCCTTACTTCTTCACTTCTTCAAGTCTTCATAATACTTGTAATGTCTCATATCATAATACTTTCAAGCTAACCTATACGAAGTTGACTCTAGTACATAATCAAGCGACTCTTTAAATAAGTTTTGGCTCACTAAAATATGACAACCAAACTTGACATACCAACGCTTGTTGGGATCAACTGAGCTATGCTCTAACAATCTCCCCCTTTGTCAATTTTAGTGACAAAACTCTTACATCATATGAATAAACAAATTACAAGAATTCATTACACATACGCTTGATTACCGTATTCAACAGCACAATAACCTGTATACATTCAATCCATAAATGTCGTAGTTGACAATAACAAAGCTAATACTCCCCCTAAAGGTAAGATAGGTAGATTTTTTCAATCCACACGTCTTTGTTATTCCTTGGTAGTCCATATAACTACAAGTATCATATGATATGCTAACCCCCCCTAGTCTATGCTTTACTCTTTCGTTAGATAAACATTTAAGCACCAATGTCCTTTCCCTTAGTGATACCAATCAATATAAACAATACCAGTATCACTTGTTTACTCCATATATTTCTCCCCCTTTTTGTCACAAAATGACAAAGGTACGAGCAAACAAAGGACAAACCGAAAGGATCTTACAAATCTCACAAGACTTGCAAATCTATAGAGTTAAGCACGAGGGTTCCACAAACCATTTTTGATAACCACTATCAAAACCGAAACTACAAAGTAATTTTGTTTTGATATGTTACCAAGGAAACAGTTGCCCGAAGCAATTTTCCCTAATAGTTTAGCAAACCAAAAATCGACTAAGCACCTTAGTTCCTTTGCTAAACCGATTGTACAAATATAATCGCTTGCTCGATAAGATCAAAATAAAGATAACTCTATTTTTCTCATCAGGTTACAATTATCCATATAACTTAGACCTTTTACTTTTAAACAAGACAAGTAATAGGTTAGTTAACTAGCATTTCTTGTTAAGGCATTCGATTAGACTTGAATAACCGAAACCTCCACTTTGATAAGTCTAACTAAGATCAGAATTAACTTAGTTTCTCTTATCCGAAATCGAATTGGTCTGAACAATTCATCCCGAAAACCTTTTCTTTCGTTAAGCCATAAACAATTCATACAAACCAAATAAATCAACTTGCATAATTATTCACCTAAACCGGAAGCAATTGAAACAACATAGACATTAAAACACCGCAATTGCACCGAAATTTTGTAAGCCTAAACGATTGATACCAAACAATAAAGCAAGATAACAATAGTTTTTCTTAACCGGAAACAATTCAATCACACACACATCCATACACAAATAATGGAATAAAAAATCAATTGTACCGAAATTTTGTTAAGTAAAAGCAATAAATATACGCAATAAACTCAGGCTTTTCTTAAACAGTAAAAACGATTAACTAACAAAGTCGTTACCTCAAATTTCGCATCCTCTTCTCCAATATGTTTGCATCTTCTTCCAGGGAGAATTGATACCGAAATATCAATATGTTGTCATCCTTATGCAAAACAAAAGAATAACAACAACCAACCTTTACCAGAGAAAGGTTGAAAACCGGTTTTTAACTATTGCAAGCAAAAGTTGAAAACCCCGAAACACATATGCTTTTATGCTAAACCAAACGATTCAACATATTGTGACTTTTTCACATATTGTTTCATTCAGAACCTCTCATGATCCTTTGATAAAGCCTACCAACATGGGCTAGAACTTAATCCTGCTAAACCAAAAAGTCACCCAAACCATAAGGGTTCACAACATATGAGATCGAATATTAAGGTCATGAAACCGAAATCAAATGTCTCATAAACATACATAGCAATAAGATAAAGCATTCAAGCACACGCTATGTAATCATAAACTATCACAAGAAAAATTATAAACCAAATAATTTTATTCATAATAAGATAGTTTTATTCATAATAGACCTAATACAATCATTGAAAGAAATCAAAAATTGATCTCTATTTTCTCATTTTTGCAACCCTAATTTCAACTTTTTAGAGTTTTCTTCAAGGTTGAAGCCGGATCAGAAGATTTTACCGGATTCCAATCATCTTCTATAATTACTAGTCTTGATTCAAGACTAACAACATTGTCATTGAATTCCTTTGCAAATCCTTTTCCATGTTCCTTACTTCACATAAGATTAGATCTAATTTTAGTGAAAGATTCTTGAGAAGATTATCATTGAGATAAGAGATCTCTTCATTAGGAACATCTTGATGAAGTTCTGGAGATGAATCAGAATCACCATCAGAAGTCTCGAGACGAAGTTTCTTGTTAGGAAACAATATAGTCAAGACTTTTTCGGTTTTGCGAGAGTTGCAGCTAGAGGTAGACATTCTGTCAAATCTTTATGAAAATGAAGTAAGAGGTCTTCCCTCTTATAAAGTATAGAACTTTTTCTCAAAATCTTTGAGAATATTATTCCAATTAAATTCTTAACCGAAAAATCTATTTTTAAAAATATTTTTATCCAAATATTTACATCTATATCCTTACTGTATACTTTTGAGGGTAACAAGTAAGGATCCATGATAACTAGTTAGTTTGTCACTTTTTGGATATTGAATTTTCTTCCCTTGAAGATTTCAACATTCTTACATATTACGTTTGAACTTTTAGGTTCAACTTTTAATTTCGATGTAAGATCTTGATGTTCGAAGAACTTATTCTCCCTTTTAGAAGAGATCCCTGATCTACCCTTAGATCTTGATTTTCCGGTTTTATACAGTCTCTCTCTGTTTAGTATCAGGATGTTGCCTTTGATAATTCCCTTTTTGCTTGCACAAGAAGCAAACACCAAAAGTATTACATTTTCTGGATCTAGATTCCACAAATTTATTTAGACTTACCTCCTTGTCTCTTGATATATTCATATCAGGTGATGACTTTTCAACGCAATTGAGTCTATCTCTCAGTTTCTGATTTTCTGCTTTTAACTTCCTCATCTCATCTTGACAACATTTAATATCACGATTGAGTTTAGATACTTGTACATTTTCGAAACATTGAGTTACCTCAATTTTCTTCAGTCGCTTGTTAACTTTTGCTTTATCATTTAGAAAACTCTGTTTGATTTGATCAAGCGATGATTTTATTTCAATGATGTCAGATTCAAGAAGGTGAGTTCTTTTATCTTTACATGGAAATATTTCTTTGAAAATCGAAGGGGTAAGCTCTTCTTGAGTATCTAGAGTTGGAAGAATTTCAGAGTCATCAACTTGATCATTCTCATTAAGACAATAATCAAGTGTGGCAGTGTAAGCATTTCATTTCCACTGTGTGTCCTTAGTTGGAAAATCTGGAGAGATATGACCAAACCCTCTACACTTGTAGCATTGAGGAATAATATCATCATCATCCCAGGTATCTTCACGTTTATGTAAAGGAACATGTTTTCCTATTGACACAGGTGATTCTCTTTTTCGATGTCTCAACAGTTTCTTGAATCGTTTAGTAATAAAAGAAAAATGATGATTTAGTTTAGCTTCATCTTCAACAGTTCGATCTTCCTGATCTTCGGAGTTTTCCGAATATTGAGTCGGAACCCTTTTTATGGCTTTGTAGGCCAGATTGTCTTTTTGTTTAGACAAATTTTCTTGATCAAATATCTTCAGTTTTCCAACTAGGAAACTTCTAGATAGAGACAAAAGATCATTAGCTTCAATAATTGCATGCTTTTTAGAATCGTATCTAGATGACAACGATCTGATAGTTTTGCATACTATATCCTTTTCAGAAATAGTCTTTCCAAGCGAGAAAGAAACATTGATTATCTCAGAGAGTCTAATATGAAAATCTTCAAAAGTATCGTTGTCATCCATTCAAAGATTTTCCCAGTCGGACATAAAAGTTTGAAGTCTAGCTTCTTTCTCTGATGTGTTTCCTTCGAATACGATCTGAAGATTATCCCAAGCTTCTTTCGAAGTTTGACATGTTGATACATGATGTTGTAAATCACGACTAATAACATGTATAAAATCATTCAAACCATCTGAATTCTACTTAGCGAAAGCCTTTTCTTCATTTGAAAAATCCACTAAGCGTTTAAAATCAGTTTCCAAATTTCCTACATTTGGGTAATTATAACCATCGATGACTAATAGCCATGTATTAAAGTCTCGTGATTGAAAAAAATATCTCGTAGCAGATTTCCACCATAGATAGTTTGTTCCGTCAAATCTTGGCGGTACGTTAATTGAAGTCGATTCATGAGAACTCGAGCTCATTCTCATAGGTTGGATCGCACCAAACACAGATTGTTAGATATTTTCGTGTTTGCCTGCTCTGATACCAATTGATAAGACGAGGGTACCAAAATATACCTCAATCTAAAACTTTTCCACCTATAAGTCCTTTCTCCGAAAGTGATTGTCTATGGACTGAGTCAAGACAATACAACTAATCGGTTCACACTTCGTGTGATCGTCTATGGATACGAGATCGAGACAATACGACAACAAGATAATTTGTGTGATTGACTATGGATACAAGATCGAGACAATACAACAACGAAGTATGTTTACTTGATAAAAGGTTCGGACTTAACAAACCACAATAGGATTACTATCAAGTAAATAGGAATTAACGTTTGTGTATTTTACTTCTAATTATAATAAAAAAAAATTATAATTGCGGAAATAGAAAAGTAAAAGACACAGCAAGATTTTGTTAACGAGGAAACCGCAAATGCAGAAAAACACCGGGATCTTGTCCAGAATTAAATACTCTCAGGATTAAGCCGCTATACAAAATCAAACCAACTTCGTATAGTTGAGACCAAGCAACTAAACCTATAGTTCACCTAGTTCCATTTGTATTCCCACGCCTCCAACTTGTAATAAGTCGCATACTTGGAACAATTCCTTTGGTTCGTATTCCAAACAGTAAAGGAACAACAGATATGTTTGGTAACAACTCTTTTCAACCAAGTGATGTGAGTTTGACAAAAGGCTCTTCCGTTTATCCCAATCAACTCATTTGTCAGGTCCTTAGATCCATCTAATAATGACTACCAAAGTAATTGTCAAGATTTTGCAATCAATACTTTGAATCACAAAGAATTGTATTGATGCCGATCTACTCAACTAATCAATCCAATCTACCACAAGGATAAACCGGTTATAGTTGGATCTTCTCTTTAACCGAAACAAGTATTGTGCATACCAAAGATTATGAATCCAAATCAGAAATCTTCTTCGTCTTCAAATCTTCTTAGATCTTCAATAAACACCCGCACACAATCAACTTGAATCTCTTGTGACCAATCATACACAGAACGGAGTCTGTTAACAATGGATCATCACAAGACGTCTTTAGATCTACAAACCGTCTAAAGATCCCCGTCGAAACTTCGATCTAGTTTGAGTGAATCTTATATCAGAAGAGAAGATTCTCAAGCATTAACAAACTAGGTGCAATCAAAGTTCAACAACCGTTAGTCAATCAAATCAATCGAAAACTAATAATAACCACAATTATCTAGTTTCCCACCAATGTTACTAATAGAGCTTCTCAATCCCAAAGAAGTCTTTAAACTGAGCGGCCGTAAGAGATTTTGCCTAATTAAGTTACTTTCCTCTCCGAATAGGCGGCTCCACCAGTAACAACACAACTAGGTAGTTTTGCTGGCTTTGAGGATTAGTTTGCTCGAAATGCAAAATTTGATATTTATAGACCAAGGAAGTTTGGACACCAAGGAATTTCCAAAATCGAAAATATTATCAAGATATGCAATATATTCCAAATTCGGTTTCCATAATTCCTGGAAATGCTTTGTCCAAACATTGACCGAAAATCTCTTAGAAAATCTCCTACTAGTAAATGCACATTACTAATTTTCATTTTCCAAAAATAAAATTAAAAACCTTAATTAAAAGATTCTCAATTTATTTTTTCGATCCGGGATTTTCCTTTAGATATTAAGGAGTATCTTTGAACAATAAAAGATAAGCGTTACTGCACATGTTCAAAGTATGTCGACATCTTAACTTTGTAAGTCCTCTTTCATACTTACAATCTTGAAACCGATTTGCCACACTTCCAAACAAGTTTGTAGTTGGTTCATCTGACTTTCAAGAACTATGTGATTGATCAAGAACACTCAATCACCAAACATGGGTTTCATGGTTCTACCAAAACAAATTTCGATTCTACCTCCATGTGGGTACTGGAATTAGTCACACTAGCTTTCTAAAAATTCGGTTGACTAGGTACTAGGATCAGTCCCACATATATATGGTATATAACTTGTATTTATTGCACATGTCCATAGGATCGGTTCCCAATGTCTAAAAACGTGTTGCACATGTTCATAGGATCGGTTCCCAATATCAAGAAACTTGCTGCACCTCTTACAAGGATCGATTCCTCTTTGTGATCGGTTGCACCTCTTACTAGTATCGGTTCCCCTTTGCCTAGAGTTGGTCATATCAATTACAACAAATCGATTATACCATCTTAAGTGATTACTTAAGATCGGTTTCACTAATAAAAGTCATACCAATACAAAAGTCAGGCCTTGTGAATAGTTTTACCAAGAACATAAACAAGTCATGAGCGGTTATACTAATCATACATATTGGTAGTTCAAAAGATATGCAATGAATAATAATACCAATAAGCCTAGCGATTTCCCTTTCGATTTACAAAACAAGTTCATGAATTTACTTCCTTTAAACGAATGTAAAACTTTATTTTCTAGGATGAAATCTTCACCTCATACCCATACATAATCACAATAGCATTCAAACGATTATGTCAATGTCTTATATACAAAGTTTAATGGTTAAGCAATAAACCTCGTATTGTATTCCTTAATACTATGTCTAACTAGAGTATAACCATTCATGCTTCGCATTTATGTTTTCAATATGCACGACTTGAAAGATACGTTAGGGAATGAAACAATTCAAGTCAAATATCACTAACCTGAAGTGGAAGGATGATGTCGTTGTTGTAGGTCCTTACTTCTTCACTTCTTCAAGTCTTCGTAATACTTGTAATGTCTCATATCATGATACTTTCAACCTAACCTATACGTAGTTGACTCTAGTACATAATCAAGCGACTCTTTAAATGAGTTTTGGCTCACTAAGATATGACAACCAAACTTGACATACCAACGCTTGGTGGGTTCAACCGAGATATGCTCTAACAAGTCTTCATATTGCATCATATTGATAGCTACATGAAATCTTGGTTGAATGGATAAAGATTCATGTGTATGAATGAATAATTTCGTCATCAGAAAATTCAGAAGTTAGGTCTTCGTTAAAAATGCTGTAGAATCTTCATATGATGTCCGTTTTTGATGATCTACCCCAGATTTTTGATGCTCAGGAAATTTCCTAGATTTTTCAAAGAAGATTCTTGAGTTTTGAGCCCGTTTAGTGGTCGATATCAACAAAATAGTAAACTTCCAGGAAGTCTTCAGAAACTTTTCAGTTGTCATGTAGTTCAATGTCTCGGTCACATCTTTTTGCTCGTTCATACAATTACTGTGAATTTTTGACATGTTGTAGAGGACATACATGAGAAGAGAACGACATATAATACATCCCTATATTCTTCACCAATCGTTTCCAGATCGCTTCTTTGTGCAGGACAGTGTAAAATCGTCTCAGACGAGCTTGTTGCAAAACGCCCCTTTTGTGTCTTTAGACCATTTGCTTGTGTCTTGAACGCTTAATGAAGGATGTTGATAATGTTAATCACTTTCATTCTGCATTTTGTGATTGCCCTTTGAGTTCTATATTTGAAGCACTCTAATTCATATAATCAAGATAAACTTGACTCGAGATTCTTGTCTATGCATAATAGTCTAATTAGTTATGCATCAACGTCTCAATGATCGTCTCGATGCTAGAAAAGTGAATATAACTTGAGAAATAGGTGGTTGAGTATTCAATTACCTTTTGTTGATGAAGTTCTCCAAAAGCTTCGGTTGATCTTCGCCTTCAAACGGTATAACGCAATGATGATTGCCGTGATCCACTGTTTCTCAACTATATTTCTATCCTAGTCCGAGACTTAACTAATTGTAAACTAGAAATCAAGATATAGTTTTGACAATAATTAAAAGACGAGGGTACCCAAATACAACACAATCTTTTATTTTGATCACAACCTATACAAATGTATAAACCTCTTGGAGATACAATCACTCAAGGAATATTTCAACACAGTGTCCACTTGAAATAGGGATAGTCCGGACTGGCCTAACAATGTGATAATATCAAAGTCAAGTGGAGAAATCCAATACACTTTGTGTGATCGTCTATGGATATGAAATCGAGACAATACTACAACAAAGTGTTCACTTGATAACAGTAAAACCTTATAAGATAAATATTAAGTGCCTAGTTAACGTACAAGTGTATTTACTTTAATTATAATATAAAAACAATTATAATGCGGAAATAAAGTAAAGAACACACACCAGAATTTTATTAACGAGGAAACTGCAAATGCAGAAAAACCCCCGGACCTAGTCTAGATTTGAATACTCAATGAATTAAGACGCTACAAAAAGTAAACCTGAAACTTCGTGTAGACAATACTAAGAAATATAAAATCCTAGTTAATCAGCTTCAGCAGTATTCTTGTTTTGACTATTTCTAGCAGAACTGAAGTTTTGAATAGATATTAGTTTTGATAATATCTAGCAGAGCCGAAGTTCTCAATAGATATTTGATACTAGATATCCTAGCAGAACAAGCGTTCTCTTTAGGACTTAAATCTAATAGATCTTCTTAATGGTTCAATCTTTCAATCAGACAATATTCCTTTGGATCGTATTCCAAACAGTAAAGGATAAACTGTTTGGTAACAAAACTCACTTTATAATCACAATACCGAAATATATGATATATGCACAGTTAAGGATCTTCTATTTTTAAGACCTATTACCAGATCCGAAGTTCCTCGGTTACAAGATCAAACAAGACAATGATTACCGAAATAATCAGTCTTGATTACAAGGTTTATGATAAAATCACAAACTACTTGTTGATCTTAAAAAGGGTTATGTTTATTGAAAATAAACAACCTCTTTAATCCTGGAAAATCAAGTCACAGAAAGTTACACCAAGATCAAAACACAAGAACAAAAGTCTTCAATCTTCGATTTAATCTTCAAAGTAACAACCTGCGACAACAAACTTGATTCCTTATTGATTTGTCGCACAGAACGGAGTCTGTTAACAATGGAAAATCAATGAATCTATCTTACGGATCTAGAAAGACTTAGATCCGTAGAAACGTTGATCGTTGATCTAGTTTGAGTGAGCCTTATATCAGAAGAGAAGGTTCTCAAGAATAAACAAACTAGCTGCAATCAAAGATTCAACAACCGTTAGTCAAACAAATCAATAATCGAAAACTAAAATAACAACGCAATCTTCTAGTTCCCCACCAACGGTACTCGTATAGCTTCTTGATCCTACAGAAGTCTTTAAGTGAGCGGTCGTAAGAGATTTCGCCTAATTAGGGTACTTTCCTCTCCGAATAGGGGGCTCCACCAGTAACAACACAATTAGGTGGTTTTTCTGGCTCTTAGGATAGTTTGCTAGAGATGCAAACTTAGGTATTTATAGATCAAGGAAGTTTGGACACCAAGGAATTTCCAAAATCGAAAAATATTCTCAAGATATGCAATAAATAGAAAAATTCGGTTTTCATAATTCCTATAAATAAGATGCTAAAATATTAATGTTGACATTATTCACGTATCCACATTAACCAAATATATTTTCGGTATCTCTAATATTTCTAGAATAGTAGAAAAATCGAAAACATATTTTTGGATAAATTTTTGTGTTAAAAACACAAAACTGCTCAGATTGGGTTGAGATTTCTTGTGGCCGATTGCACCTCTCCCTAGGATCGGTTCCCACATATTTATGGTATAAACTTTTATTCTGTTGCACATGTTCATAGGATCGGTTCCCCCAATGCTAAAAACTTGTTGCACATGTTCATACCATCTCAGGTGATTACTTAAGATCGGTTTCACAAAAAAGTCATACCAATACAAAAGTTAGGCATTATGATTAGTTTTACCAAGATACATAAACATGTTTATGAACGGTTATACTCAATCACACATATTGGCATTCAAAAGATTTGCAATGAATAAAAATAATCAAGCGACTCTTTAAAACAATACCAATAAGCCTAGCGATTTCCCTTTCAATTCATAAAGCAAGTTTATGAACGTACTTCCTTTAAACAAATGTAAACATTGTTTCTTAGGATTAAATCTTCACTTTTACCCATATACATAGTCATAATAGCATCCAAAATATTATGTCGATGTCATATTTACGAAGTTCAAAAGATAAACGTTATACTTCGTAATTCAATAAATTCCTTAGCACTTTGATCATAATAATAATAACTTTGCATGTTATGTCTTCAATCTAAAAGATTTGAAAGACACAAGATAGATATGGAACAAGTCAAGTCATAGTTACTAACTTAAAGCTGAAGGATGATGTCTTTGTTGTCTTCAATCCATCTTCAGATCTTTGTGAGTAACTGGAGCACAATACTTTTATCATTTCTAGTCTAACCTATCGAAGTTGACTGTAGTTTACATATTAAGCGACTAGAGTTTTGGAACTAAATATGACAACCAATCTTGACATACCAACGCTTGGTGGGTTCAACCGAGCAGTGCTCTAAAAAATAAGCTTGAGATAACAACACTTGTGAGTTCGACCGAGAAATGCTCTAACAAAGAGAAATTACAAAAGCTTACCAAAGAATCAAAAGAAAACATATTTTCAATTGGTTACAGAATGTGAAAAATTCAACTGCACCCTCTTCCAAGAAGCTGCAGATCAAGTCAATGAAAGAATTTTGGCATATGTTACAAGATCCATGTCAGTCTCGAAACTGTAGTGTTCCTCGAAGGTACATCAGTTCCTTTCTCCCTACAACACCCATATAACTGCAACTTGAATAATATCTCATACAATCTTCATCGAGGTTGAAACAGAATCCAATGACCAAGAATGAACAAATGAGAACATTATTTCTGGAAAAACCCACGCCCAACGATTATCTGGTGTAATTGCAGACCAAATTTTGCTACCTTGCAGTGTAGTTGTATATGATCTTGAGATTCATTGCAGTCTCCATAGAGAATACAAGAGGTACAAATATTAATCCTCTTATGTTGTAACATGTCTAAGGAATTCAGTTTTCCATGCACAACACACTAAACTAGAAAATTATTTTTTGGAGGCACACTGGAATTCCAAATAAACTGATGAAGAAAGTTATCTACACCTTCACCTGCAATCAGTGACTCATATAAAGATTTAACTGAAAATAACCATGTAGCATTCAGTCCCCATCTTCTAGTGTCGGGAAGATTATAGTCTGCTTTAGCATGCCTAGGTTTCTTGGTATGATCATTCAAATAACATGCAAAACGATAAATTATTATTTTAAGGGTAAAAAAGGAAAGTAAAAAGTGAGGGGTATGATATTGAATATGAAGTCGAGAGATCAAAATCGAGCACCACGTCTAAACCAAGTAAATTAATAGTCATTAGAGCAATGCTTCAGTTGCAAAGGAATAAAATGATTATCCTTGAAGAAGGGGAAAAAAAGACAGAGATTAAAGTATTTGTATGATTCTAGCGGAAGAATAAAGCAACATAGTTGTTGAGAATGCTTTTCTTGTTGTAAACTTGTACCTTTTATGAACAATCGAGTGACCAATTTATAGTAGTTGAACTAACATTGATCTAGTAAAAAGTGGAAGTAGTGGAAGAATGAAAAATTTGGAATTCGCGCCCATGATCTTTGGAATGCCGAGGTTCCTACACATTTCCCTAATTCTTCAAGACATTCATACGACTCAATTTGTTTTCCGTTATGAATGTACTGATACATTGCGTTATAGTCAAGTTATTTGAATTAAATAGATACTGAGTAATGGCCCTCGTGCTTATATTGAATAGTCATGCCCAACATGCCCATTGCACACGTAAGTATGCTTGAGCCCTCTATATCATGGACCGATGTATGGTTGCCCTGTCTTCTTGGATCTTACTGGGTATTACTTATCATACAAGGCCTAGCTTTGAAACCATATAAGCAATTGAGCTTCCAACTCAAAATCAATTGGCAATGAGTGGAGTGCCCCCCACGTTTATATTGAGTAGTCATGCTTAGAGCAAGGGCTATGGAATGAGGGTTTTCATTCCATATGAAAGATTTTGATAACAAAAAAAAACAAAAACAAATTAGGTGATACTATGGAGTGAGAACACTCACCCATTTATCAATAATCATTCACGAAGGATTGAGCGATGGTGAAGACTATGAGGCTGAAGATCAGCCGTTTGGGAAATAAACACCTTGAGCGGATGAACATCTGCCTTCCAAACATATTTATAGTATCTTCGTATATTTAGAATTCTTTATCACGGGTCCGTTCAGATATCATCATTAAAATAAAAATAAAAGAAGAAAAACACTGATGTTTAGCCGTTTGGGTCCTAACTTATCTCAAAATGATTGAACATCAACCACCTAGTGCCTAAATTAGGCTTTCCCATGGTCAAAAACTCACTTTTTCTAATCGTTTTGCTTGTGAGTCATGACAGTAATTGTATCACACCTCAAACATACTCTGATACCTTGTGTAGCTAAGAGCCTATAACAATCATTGACTTTTAAACGATCATCGTTAACTTTCGACAAAATTTATGCACCCCAGAAACTAAGGTACATAAGTACTCCTCCTTCCACCAACTAATTAGTTTCAAAGTTCATACTTAACGAGAGAATTTTCATTGGTAACGAGAAAAAATAAATAAACATAGTGTTTTTGAAATTATATACTTATAAAGAGTGGTACTTGTGTATCCCAGATTTAGGGGTGCATTCCACGCTTAATAATGAAGTCGTCTATAATTATTTGCTTTACTTTTTTTTAATAGGAAAGAAGATACATTAAGAACTTAAACTAGATTTACATAAGAGGAGTATTTCATGAGATCTCCAAATTCATGAGCGAAGACTCGATCCGCCGACCTTCTACTTGAGAGTCAGGCCCTGACAAACTGGGATAACTCCTGATGGTTTACTTGGTTATTATCTAACTAGTTATCTTCTAGATGATAATTGAATCATAAAACTCAACTTGCATTTATTTTGGCCCCACAACTCTGGTGTGATTATTGGAAAAAAGAGCTCTTTCATTGATTATGGCCCATAAAATTATCTATAAAGATAAATTTATACCACAGTTACACCTTCAAATTTATCCAAATTCCCCGACCTTCCATCAAATAAACCTAACCGTTTGCCCCCACTTCCTAAACCATTTCCTAAAAGAGAATAAATCCATGATCAAAACTACCCCCACTTTTTTTTTTTTTTGCAATATCGTGCTGCTCAAACTCTTCTCGCTGAATCAATTCACATACTGGTTGGTTTTGGCTTCTTCAAATTTAGTTTTGATTGACTTTTAACGTAACATATACCGAACTTATCGATAAGTGGAATGTTTGTTTTGGTTGATACATTGTCTTCTTATAAGAGGTTTTCTTCCTTCCATAGGATTAGTTGTTTATTGAGTTGTAGTTTCTTGGAAGTGAATTTCAATATAAAAAGTATAAAGTTCACATACGAGGGACCAGACTACAATCCATGTATGTAGAATTGTTGCTACTTATCGTCTGACGGAATGGTTCCTTAACGGTACGCAGACTTAACACATTTACTTTATCACGCTTGAGAAGAAATATTACACCATATGTGATTAAGAATCCCAATGAAAATACTCACAAAAAGACCTGTTTACATAGGTTAATCTCCTACGAAATACTTTACATGGTTACAGTGTATAGGTTTAATGTTGCTTTTTTACTTTTGCAGCTTGACCTGAATTTTTTTTTCTTTTTTTTTTCTTTTTCATTTGTCGTTAAGATGCTTACTACTTAATTCAGTTGCATAATGCTAATAGAGGAGTTTGTTTTCTTATCTAATTAAAATGGAATTCTTTTGCTAAAGTATTTAGTGATTCTAACACGTGCATTGTGTCCATAGTCCCTTAGGACCTGGAGATACACATCTTATACCAATTATTTCGAAGTTAGCATAATCATGTTAGAATATCAGCCTCTAATCATGCTTAATATGTGGTTTATTAACTACTAAGCATGCTTAACATAATAAGGATTACAAGTTACAATATGTGTTGATATATATAACGTACTTTATGCTTAGGATCACAAGTTATACATCTGAAAACATCAACATGAATATGAACACAGAGAACATGATTTATGCTTTAACTTCATCATGTTTATGTACAACCACTTCATTCTATACATGTTGGATACCTAGATCAGGTATAATACAATCAATACAGGATACATAAGGAATAAGAGAGTTGATATATAGTTGAATTTACCTTATTGATGACAAACAAAAGTTAACACTGGATACCTTAGTTCCTTGAGAAACGGTAAAAAAGATAGCTTGCTAATACCTTAGACTAAGTACTGTTCAATTAAGATCCTATCTATGTTGTAGACAATCACTTGCAATAGATACTCTAGGTTAAACTTTTTTTGTTGGAAGTTATTCATCCACTTCTATCACCCTTATCTTTATAATGGCAGAACATTACTTTAAATAAGGCTAGAAGGGAGTCCATCTCCAACTGACTTAGACATGTGTCACACACTCGACCATCATGAGGTGGAGACACATCTCTTAATTGAACATAATAACTAATATGCCCATTTTAGTACATGATCTAAACCTAACACACTTACTTGATTATGATTAGGCTAATTCGGTTTTGTTAAACTAAACATGATTTGCTGCTAAATCATAAAAAAGTCTAACAAGTCAGACATGCCAAGGTTTGATAAACTTTATTATGTTTCATTTATGAGTCCATTCAAGAGATTTGGTGAGCTTTGATTGAAGGTCGGGATTAAATGGCGATTGCTTTTATACATTGGCATTTCGGAAAAGCTTGAAGAAAGAATGAATCGATTCTTGGAATGAAATTTATTTCTTTGGCAGATGTTTCCTATACTGCACCTAAAGGTATTGTTTTCTCTAACTTTCTGCTTCTTTAGTATCATTGGTAATTGAAAATCTCTTCCTTTAATATTTTTATGTATTTTTTTTTTATTATTCAGTACTTTAGTAATTTCTAAAATTTCATAATATTCATGAGTTGCTGTATAAAGACGGATTGCTCCTTAGAGACACTTTCCCTATTAAAGATAAATAGTTAGAGATCCTTTCTACTTCATATTTACCGTGAAACCCCAGTGAGTTATATAGTCTTTAAATCCCAGAACATTATCAATTTTTAGAAACCGTAGCTCGAAATTGAATAATATTAATAGAATAGATGGATATTATGTGATAACATGAGACTTGTATAGTTGCTGAAGATATTTTAAATCTTGAATAAGATAGCAGACAACAGATTGATTGACACTTGATAATCTTAGTAAACATGTATCTTGCAGTTTTCGGAGCATAAAGTTGAGAGTTAAAAGAAATGCTAAAGATATTGGGCTGCAACCACTAATTGAGACAGTTTGTGGATGTGGATTGAAAAGAATACGATGGGTAAATCGCAATAACAGAAAGAATTGGACGGAAAGGAATGTTTTGATCAGAAAGAAAATGAATGTTGGTTGTACAAAACTTTAACTGATACACAGTGCTACGTTGCACATTAAACATGAAAAGAAATCCCATTATGGGTAATCCGTGATTAGAGAAAGCTCTGGCGAAAAATCGGGCGAATGAATCGGACATAAATCTCTTCGACTCGTTCAACCCAATCCCTGGAATTTTGATTTCGATTTCAAATTTCTCGACTTGCATGTTATAATCTAATCATGTTTTCACTTCTTTACTAGTTCAATGATGATTCTAATGTTTTTTTTTCTCTTCTTCTCTCTAGGTCCTGGTTGCGGTGCTAGGAGTTGCTTTGGATATTGGAGTGGTTTTACCCGATGTCCTTTCATCTGTTCTTCTTTATGGATTCAGCACAACTTTTGATGTCTGATTTGCACGAGATGATCTAGTACCCGACTTTTTCAGCCAAACCTTCCACAGAGATACCTTAAATTACTATTTATTTTCATCTTCCTTCTCGTAATCCATGTCTATCGACAAACCAGCCGTTTAAACTTTAACCTTATACCTAAGCTTCTCTGCTGTCACAAGCTTTTGGCCAAGTGTAAAACATTCATATATCAAACGTAAAGGTGGTAGTTTGTTTATATTTCATCTCTACCTTGTTCTTTTCTCCCATTTTTTATCCTTTACTTTAAGCTTGTCTTCAATGGACTCTGAGTTAAGAGGTGTTCAGGAAACAATGGAATACACGTCCATCACTGACAGGCTTAAAGCTTTAAAAGAGCCACAATTGTCATCCGAAGTTCTTTTACAGGGTGCATCTCAATTCAAATTTAGTTTCTTGGGAAAGGATTACTCTTCTAAAATATATACAGTGGGTGAACTTGATAAAGATCTAAAGAACTTATAGCCGAAAAGTAAAGACAAATTTATTAAAAAGGAAGATAAAGATTGTTGGTTGATTAAGTTTCGTATACAGGAAGAGTATTAAGTGGTACTTAAGTTTCAACCCTGGTTTATAGATGGTGATCTGATTGTTTTGGAGCCTTGGAATCCAATGATACCGAAAAGTCATGCGGATTTAACTAAACAATTACTTTGGCTCGGGCTTTATAACATGCAACCAGGATTTGCTAATCCTGACATTGTCAAAGGTATAGCTGGTGATATGGGGGAAGTAAATGAACTAGACCCGCCTGACTGTGTTGTACCAAAATGCAAAGTTCAAAAGGATCTGGTTTTGATAGATGTTCGCGATCCTCTACGTAGAGGATTTTGGATGAAGAATACAGTGGGTGTAGAAGTTTGGATTCACTTGTTCTATAAAAAACAACCTTTTAATTTATATGGATTTTGTTATACTATAGATCATAAGGAGGTTGAATGTGAGACTACAACAAGCTTTCTACTTCAGCAGCAAAGAGGTTATCTTTCCTCTACTTCTATCTTGATGCCACCTTCATGGGCTAATGCAGATATGAGAGGAGTAAAAAATGTTCATATTAATCTTCCTCAAGCACAACAGGAGCAGGAAAATCAGCAAGTAATGATTACTTTCTCGGTTCAAGATCCAAATATTGCCAATCCAATGCCAATGAGTCATATTAATGAAGCAAAGACGACTTTAAATGACAATGCCATCATGCATGCAATAGCAGTTAATGAGAATCCGACATTATACACGGTTGCAGTTTCAAAAAATGCAGCTGTTTAGAGCCAACCAGATACAAAGAACAACATGGTTAATATTCCTTTGGAGTCTTCTCAACCAGCTACCACAGTTGGTTGTGACAATCAAGTTATGTTGCGGGTTAATTTTAATAACACAACTGAAAAAGCGGGGGTCTAACAACCACACCCAATATTTCACTTAGCAATCTGTATGGACTAACTCCAATATAATTCTGAGAGCACCAACTAATAAAGCGAGCTCAATCAAGAAATATATCAAAGAGTTATATCTCTATTTCGTAATGTAATCAGCAAATCAAATAGATAGAAATCCGTGAGCCTGATTAATATAAGAAACAATTTGGACGTTCTCAAAAACCAATATCCAAGTGTCAATCAATTTAATGAACAACCAAAGGTTGGATTCACAATTGATTGAACTTACGCACAACATGTGATATTTCAATTATATAAACAAATATAATGCGGAAAAGAAATAACACAGACACCAGAATTTTTTTTAACGAGGAAACCGAAAATGCAGAAAAATCCCGGGACCTAGTCCAGATTTGAACACCATACTGTATTAAGCCGCTACATACAGTAGCCTACTACCAAGCTAACTTCGGTCTGGAATGTAGTTGATCCCTAACCAATCTCACACTGATCAAGGTACAGTTGCGTTCCTTACGCCTCTTGAACCACGCCGGATTCTGCGCACTTGATTCCCTTAGCTGATCTCACCTACAACTAAGAGTTGCTACGACCCAAAGTCAAAGACTTGATAAACAAATCTGTCTCACACAGAAAAGTCTATTGAGTAGATAAATCTGTCTCCCACAGATATACCTATGAGTTTTGTTCCGTCTTTTGACAAATCAAGGTGAACAAGAACTAATTGATAAACCGGACTTATATTCCCGAAGAACAGCCTAGTATTATCAATAACCTCACAATAATCTTAATTGATTAACGAAACAAGATATTTTGGAATCTTAAACGATGAGACGAAGATGTTTGTGACTACTTTTCAATCTTGCCTATCGGAGAATAAATCTCGAGCAAATCTTAAAGAATATAGTACTCAACACGATAGAAAACAACAAGATCATAACACGCAACTACAGATAAAATAGTTGGGTCTGGCTTCACGATCCCAATGAAGTCTTCAAGTCGTTAACCTACAGTGTTTCGTGAAAAACCTAAGGTTAAAGGAGAATGGACTCTAGTCACAACTAGTATCACACAGGAGGTGTGGGGATTAGGTTTCCCAGTTGCTAGAGTTCTCCTTTATATAGTCTTCAAATCAAGGTTTGCAATCAATGTTACCTTGGTAACTAAGCTTTCAATATTCACCGTTAGATGAAAACCTGATTAGATTCAAGTTAATATATTTCAACCGTTAGATCAAACTTAGCTTGTTATACAAAAATGAAATGTACCATCATTTAGATAAAGGTAACTGTACCTAAACGTGTACACTTAGTTGGTTCAACAATAGTTAACCAATAGTTAGCCATATGAGCAATTTCATATCAACCTTATTCATCTTTATCATAACTAGTTCAAATGACTCAAACGAAACTAGTTAGAGAGTTGTTTTTATATTCTCATAGAAGTATACTAGACACAATTGAAGCAAAATCGATTTTGATTCACTCAAATCATTTCATGAACATTATAGCCACGGCTTGAAAAAGATTGTATTCTTTATTATATAAATGTATTAGTTCATGAACAAACCGATTTTAGAACATAACCTACTTAAGTATGCAAACGGGTACGCATACCTAAGTATCCGGACTGAGCTTGGTTATGCCAGTACGCGTACGGGTACGCATACCATTTTACTCTTCCAAACTCCAGCAGAAATTCACGGAATTTGAACTTCCGCCAGTACGTGTACGGGTACGCATACTTAGTTCCCGGACTTCCAACAACCAACCAGTACGCGTACGGGTACGCATACCATGGTTCTCGGTTTTGGACTTTACACAAATGTGAATACACATTATGTTTATATCCAATCATGTTACATGTTCTAAACCCTCATTTCAATCATTAAAACATTATTGGAAGACGACAATAGCTGTCTCACACAAACTATTAGCTTCAAAGCAATTTTCAAGTGATCGAATGATCAATACGAAGCATTCCGAGTCTATATCAAATGACTGTCTCACACAAATCATGTAAGATGTTATGATGAGTGCCAAATCTTGCATATTTCTACACCTTTTTATTGGCATTCAACTCATCTTTTGTGCTCTAACTCTCTATTTTATCCCAAATTCTGTAATTTCATTGTTTTCAAGAATAAATACTTGTACTAATTAATTTTGTGTTTTTAGGTACTAAGTAAAGCTTGGATGAATTGAGAAGCTAAAAGAACATAGGAATGATGGCTAGCGATTATAAAAGAGAAACAAGCAAAGCTTTCGCGAGAAGGCCATGAAGCGCGAAGGAACAACGCGTAAAGAGGCTCCGCAATCCGTTTGCACTCGCTCCGCAAGCCGTTTGCAAAGCCTAAACCGAGTCATGGGATTGGTAGAGAACCCAGAACCCAAACCCAAGATCCAAACCCGTTCCCAACCTAATCCGTCAGATTTTATTCAGTTGCTCAGATCCAACGACTCATCTTCCTGGTACATCAATATTTGATACAACCGATTTACACCCTAGATCCCTTTATTCTCCACCTTATCGACCAGAAACGTATCCACCTTCAATTTCATCTTTTTCTCCATTTCACAGAGCCAGCACCTTCAATAACTCCTCTGTACACTAAGCACAGCTTCACCGTCATTAAACGCCACCATTAACTCCTAATTTTTCGTCTCTCTCTATCTTATCTCTATTCTTATCAAGAACAATAACCCTAGAAGATAAGATTTAGAGAGAGAGAGTTAGAGTTAGCTGTACAAGTAGGGGAACATCGATTCAATGAAGTTTCAGAGGAATTGAAGACAGTGAAAGTCAAGAAACGCGTTTTGGTGAGTGGGTCTTCATTAACTATCAAATTGAAGGTGAATTGAGTGAAAAATTGTGTATAAATAGAGGCTTGCTTCTCTGTAACAAGGCATCCAAATTAGCTGGGTCCGTTATCTAGTTTAATACCATTGCGTTTGCATCTTGTTAATCATGTTCTAAATACTTTTGCTAGGGTTTAGATGAAACCCTTTATCTGATGCTATGTTATTCATGTTTTGATCATTATTTTTGTAGAGCTTAAACTGAGTTAGGAATGGTTTAATCAGCGTGTTGCAGTATATTGCTTTCACCTTTTGTTTGCTATGCATAGGTAGATACAATAACTCTATATTGTGCTTCAGCTCATGCTTAAGAGACTAAACTAATATGTGATAAGTTGTGCTGTAAGAAGACATCTTATGCTAGGGGTTAGTTACCTTAGTTGATACTAGGCCATCTACTTTACGTTACCCTGGATAAACAGCAGACCTGCATCTTGACTGGTGTCCATTACAAGGGACAAGAATAGTATTGAGACTAAACTGACTTAACAAAGGTTAGGAGGTGAATTCAACCACCCTAGTACCCCCCATCTGCTTATTTACAATCTGCTTTTGCATCTTGCTTTACATTCTTTTTTAGTATTCAATCACTGCCTTGTCGTGTCGACACCCAAAATAACCCTTTGTGTTACTACTTTGTTTGAAATCAGTACAAGTAAACCCTGTAATCAACTCTACATCTACCTTGTCCCTGAGGATCGACCCGTACTTACCCTGTTTACAGACCCGACGATGTATACTTGCAGTTATTACAATTGTAGGTACTGTTATAGACCTATCAAGTTTTTGACGCCGTTGCCGGGGACTCGGTAGCAGTGTAGTTGAATCTGTAGAGTAGGCTTTACTGATTTTTCAGCTTACTATTTGTATATATGTGTTAGATTGTTGTTTTTCAGCTATTGTAGTGTAACTTTGTGACCCATCTGTTGTATAATCTGCATTTCATTGTCAGTTCAGCTATATGTCCTGATTTTCAGTTACATTTGCATTCCTGCATCTTACTTAAGTTAGGTTAGTTGCTTACTTATCATTGTCATGTATCATACCTAGTCTGAGTTTTCTGCATCTGTAGCTAAGTGTGTTCTGTAGATTCTGTTTTTCTTTCTTTTTCTTTACTTCATTTACATGAGTACATCTGTAGTTTAAGCATTTTATGCAATTAGCTTTATCAGTTCACTACTAGTTAAAATCTCCATCGTCCTGTAATATATCGAGCACTCTTGCACAATAGTTAATAGTCCTCTCTGTTTTCTTACTTTCATTTAGAACTGCATCTCAACATATTAGTCGGTGACATTACAAGCATCATTTAGCTGTATTTTGCACTCAGTTACCATATGCATAATCCTGTATTAGTTCAAAGTAGCTCATATTACGGTCACCCTGTATAATATCCATTGTAGCATTCTGCATTTCATCTTAGTTCTTTTTACATCTGCAGCTTGTCTATACTTGCATCAGTCTGTCCTGCTCAGTGCACTAAGTTCCTGTTATTTGTTCGTGTTTCATACACATGTCTGGTTACTGAAATCACTCTTTGAGCTCAACAGGTGCCTGCATTACTGCTATGCAAGTCAAGGAAAAGGAGAAAAGAAGCAGAACACAGTTGTTATTAAGGCTAAAACCGGTTGGTGTCATTCTCGAACCTCGTTATACTCTATATCTGTATGAATGATAAACCATGATAGCCTGATACACTAGCTGCTTTACTGAGTATTATTCCACACATGCAATTTTTGATATCCTTAAGCATGATTCTGTGAAATCCGAACTGCATATCTATGTGTTGAATTTGTTATTTCACTGAGAATTTCGTAATCACAGTAGAACCTCTATCCGAGTATATCCATCTGATTCAGTTGCTACCATTGTTTTCTGGTATTGCAAATTGCTTGGTTATCTGTCTGCTATAACATGAATATTGATGCGCTGTCTAGGCTATCATTGTGTATTTTAGAGACCAAACAAATAGACTAGTTAGAATTAGCCAAGAGGATATTGTTGATATTCCCAGTTCCGAAGTAGATAGCCCTGACCAGTCTGAGACAATGGGTGAGGAACTGAACCAACCCCGTAGTCTCAAGGACTACATGTACCCAACAAGGGCAAGCCAGCCCTCTTGCATCATTCTGCCAGCTGATGATGGCCAGTTTGAACTGAAAGCTAGCACAATTCACATGTTGCCTGTGTTTAGAGGGGTTGATGCTGAAAACCCTTACCACCATGTAAGAGATTTTGAAGATATCTGTGGGACTCTGCGTTTTAACCAAATGTCGGAAGAGTCCCTCAAACTGAGACTATTCCTTTTCTCTTTGAAAGAAAAAGCCAAGTCCTGGCTGCGTGCCTTACAACCACAGTCCATTAGAACATGGGATGATCTTACAAAAGAGTTTATCAAAAAGTTTTTCCCTAACCATAAGACTGCGACAATTTGTCAAAGTCTGGATGGTTTTGTGCAATTAGAAGGTGAGACCTTGGCCAAATATCTGGAGAGATTTAATGAATTATTACTCCAATGCCCTCACCATGGTTTTGAAAAATGGAGACTTGTGCAAATTTTGTATGAAGGCTTAGTTGTCAGAACCCGAACTATAGTAGAGTCAATGTGCAATGATGCATTTATTGACAAAAGTGTTGATGAGACTTGGACTTTCTTAATCGAAGTCGCTGAAAAGACTCAGCAGTGGGAGTCCATCTTTGAACCCAAAAAGACCACCCCTGTAGCTAATGTCCATAAAATCAAGTCCGATTTTGAAGAAAAAACAAATGTTGCATCCTTGGCTAGGAGAGTAGAAGCGCTAGAGCTGCAGAAGAATGTGAAAACTACTGCCCCTACTCTCCGTGACCAAATTGAAATAGCCACTTGTGCCGCATGCCACAGTTCAAACCACCTAGTGGATAGTTGTCCAGACCTACAAGATTTTCATGAGTCTAGACTTGAGCAGGCTAATGCTTTGTATCATAAGCATGAAAACAATCCTTTTTCTCATACCTACAACCCAGGGTGGAGGAATCACCCTAACTTTTCATGGTCTAAAGGGCCCGTACAAGGGGGTACAACTAGTAATAACTAAGGATATTCATATCCTAGAAACCCCCAAGTACAGTCACACACACAGTACCCTGTAGAGAAAAGGCCTAGCTTTGATGATGGTGTGGACCAAATGAATCAAAATCTTTTGCAATATCAGAAGTTGAATAACCAAAGGCTTGCGAGTTTAAAGCTTAAATTGGGCCAAATCTTTGATGCACTTAATGAGAGGGAAAAGGGTAAACTCCCTAGTCAACCTCAGCAGAATCCTAAAAGTGCATTTCAGGCAAGTACCTCAACTTGCAATGAAACCTCACATGATCATGTGAATGATGTCACTACTCTTCGTAGTGGTAAAGTTGTCAATAACAATGTAGGTGTACCACAGTCAAGTGGGTCTGAGTCAGACTCACCTTTGCACACTACTCCACAGAAAACACCTGTTGTAGAAAATGAATCTGAACATGTTGATAAAACTAAAAGTTCTGCTGATATGAATGTGTCTTTGCCATGTCATGTGCCTGTTGCTCCATTCCCACAAAGGTTGGTACAACAAAAGAAAATGGGAAACCAATACAACGAGATATTGGAAATGTTTAAACGAGTTAACATAAACATTCCATTTCTCGAGGCAATCAAGCAAATACCTGCTTATGCTAAATTCTTGAAAGACGTATGCACACAGAAGCGAAAGCTTCATGTGCATAAGCGTGCATTTCTTACCGAGCAGGTAAGCTCCATAATTCAGAACAAGCTTCCAACTAAGTTTAGAGACCCAGGTTGTCCAACAATCTCGTGCACCATAGGCTACCACAATGTCGAAAAAGCTTTGTTAGAGTTGGGAGCAAGTGTGAATTTATTGCCATATTCTGTGTATGTGGAATTAGGTCTTGGGGAGCTGAAACCCACTCCTGTTACGCTACAATTAGCGGACAGATCTATCAAAATCCCTCGTGGTATTGTTGAAGACATGTTAATCAAGGTTGATAAATTTTACTTCCCCGTGGACTTCATTGTATTAGACACTCAACCTGTGCAAAACCCAGACAACCATATTCCTCTCATTTTAGGACGTCCCTTCTCGGTGACGTCCAATGCTATCATAAACTGTCGTAATGGTATGCTGAAATTATCTTTTGGTAACATGACTGTGGAATTAAATATTCTTAATGTTAGTCAACAACCCATGGATTTTGATAATGAATTGCATGAAATTAACATGATTGAGAGTCTGATCCAAGACTCTATGCCCGACATCTTATATGTGGACCCTTTGCAAGCATGTCTAGATAACTTTGACTTGGATCTTTTTGATTCTGAGTATATTAGTGAAGTGCACTCTTTGCTTGAATCTGTACCACCCATGGACATTGCTAAATAACAGACTGCAGTGGAACCACTTCCACTCTCTGATTCCAAATCTGTCGAACCACCTAAGCTTGATTTGAAGCCACTGCCTGACACTTTGAAATATGCATTCTTAGGTTCTTCTGATACTTTGCCTGTTATTATTGCATCATGTTTAGACACAGAACATGAAAGCAAACTTTCAGAAGTGCTTAGGGAACATAAAGAAGCCTTAGGTTGGACCATCTCATACCTTAAAGGTATAAGTCCCATAATTTGCAAGCATCATATAAATCTCAAAGAAAATACTAAACCATCTAGGGAAATGCAAAGGAGACTTAACCCCAACATGAGAGATGTTGTTAAGGGTGAGATTCTGAAACTGGTTGATGCGGGTATCAGCTACCCAATCTCAGATATCAAATGGGTCAGTCCTATTCAAGTTGTACCTAAAAATTCTGGCATTACTGTAGTTCAAAATGAACTGAATGAGCTAGTCCCCACTCGTGTAACCACAGGGTGGCGAGTCTGCATTGACTATAAGAAGTTGAACACAGTAACAAATAAAGACCATTTCCCTCTCCCGTTCATTGACCAAATGCTAGAAAGATTGTCAAGGCATAGTCATTATTGTTTCTTAGATGGCTATTCAGGTTATAACCAGATTCACATAGCACCTGAAGATCAAGAAAAGACCATATTTACCTGCCCTTATGGAACATTTGCTTATCGTCGTATGCCCTTTGGGCTGTGTAACGCACCCGCTACTTTTCAACGTTGCATGATGAGCATCTTTTCTGACATGGTAGATAAATTTCTTGAAATCTTCATGGATGATTTTTCTGTCTTTGGGTATTCTTTTGATGAATGTTTGCATCATCTTACTCTTGTGCTGATTCGATGTAAACAAAAGAATTTGGTGTTAAACTGGGAAAAATATCATTTCATGGTCAATTCAGGCATACTTCTAGGGCATATCATTTCTTAGAAAGGCATAGAAGTTGAATAAGCGAGGTCTAACAACACCATCCAATATTTCGCTTAGCAATCTGTATGGAAAAACTCGAATATACTTTTAAGAGAATCAAAAAGACTCAATCAATTAAAAGTATATCAACGAGTTTATATCTCTCTTTTGATTTGATTTCCTCAAACATAAACTGCGAGTACTAATCAAATACAAGGAATAACTTGGATGGTACCAAAGACCAATATCCAAGTATCAATCAACAACCGTTAGGTCGGATTTTCAATTGATTGATTCAAACGCACAACCTGTATTATTTCAATTATAAAAACAAATATAATGCGGAATTAAAAATAACACAGACACCAGAATGTTGTTAACGAGGAAACCGCAAATGCAGAAAAATCCCAGGACCTAGTCCAGATTGAACACACACTGTATTAAGCCGCTACAGACGCTAGCCTACTCCAAGCTAACTTCGGACTGGACTGTAGTTGAACCCCAATCAGTCTCCCACTGATCCAGGGTACAATTGTACTCCCTACGCCTCTGATCCCAGCAGGATACTGCGCACTTGATTCCCTTAGCTGATCTTACCCACAACTAAGAGTTGCTACGACCCAAAATCGCAGGCTTTGACAATAAACAAATCTGTCTCACACAGACAAATCTATCAAAGGATCAACCTGTCTCCCACAGAAAAAACCTAAAGGTTTTGTTCCGTCTTTTGATAATAATCAAGGTGAACAGGAACCAATTGATAATCCAGTCTTATATTGCCGAAGAACAGCCTAGATTAATCAATCACCTCACAACAATCTTAATCGGATGGTAGCGAAACAAGATGTTGTGGAATCACAAAGAATGAGACGAAGATGTTTGTGATTACTTTTTATATCTTGCCTATCGGAGATATCAAATCTCAAGCCAATCAATCTGATTGTACTCGTACGATAGAAGATGCAAGATCAGATCACACAACTACGATAAAAGTAGTACCGGTCTGGCTTCACAATCTCAATGAAGTCTTTAAGTCGTTAACCTGGTTTTAGAAGAAGAAAACCAAAGGTTAAAGGAGAACCGACTCTAGTACGCAAAGTAGTATCACACGTAAGGTGTGGGGATTAGTTTTGCACAATACTAGATGTCTCCTTTATATAGTCTTTCAAATTAGGGTTTTGCCTTGGTAACAAAGAAATCAATATTCACCGTTAGATGAAAACCTGAAATATTTCTCAACTGTTAGATCGAAAACTTAGCTTGTTATACACAAATGAACTGCACGCTTCTTGGTTTGTTGACTGTACCCAAACGTGTACATTGTTGGTTCAACAATAGTTAACCAAAAGATTAGCCATATGAGCATTTCATATCAACCATGTTCTTCTTCACCATAACTAGTTCAAATGACTCAAATGAAGTAGTTAGAGAGTTGTTCAATTGTAAGGAAATCTTATGTAACTACACAAGACACAATTGAAACAAATATGATTTGATTCACTTGAATCGATTCATGAACTTTTATAGCCACGGTTTGCAAAATGCATTCCTTAGTCTTTTTAAAGTTTAAGTTCAGAAATCATCTTCAGATATATAACCTTCTCAAGTTCACAGACTAGGTTCGCGGACTTAAGACACCGGACAGAGTTTACAAACTCCAGCAGAAATTCTCGGGATGAGAACTTCTCCGGTTCGCGGATTGGGTTCGGAGACTTAGCTCACGCAAGTAGTTTGTCAACTCCAGCAGAAATTCTCGGGTTTGAGAACTTCGGCAGTTCGCGGACTGAGTTCGCGGACTTGGCACTTTCCATTCTTCCGGTTCTCTTGATCAACAAAGTTCGAAAACTTTGGTTCAAGGAATAGGACTTATACATAACTGTGTTTCCAAAACAATGCTTATGTCCATCATTGGTTATGTAATCTAAACTCTCATTCCAATCATTGAAACATTCTTAGAGGACGTTATATAGTTGTTACACCATTTCTCGTCAAAGCAATTTTCAAAGTGATTGAAACATATCATGACTTTCGTCACTAGGTAAAGATAAACTTGGTCGAACCGAAAAGCTTACCAACACATATTTCGAGATATAGATAGGCGAGGTATAGTCGGCCCGAAATACCAAATGTGTATAATCTAAGTCTATATATATAACATACGAGTTTTTGTCTCAAGAAGTAGGAGATAGAGTAGATAGACTTTTGAGTGACAGATAAGTTCAAGTCTTCACATCCCTTTTTGTCGAGAAGTTCCACCGGTTCCTTGAGTAGTTCTTCTTCTTGTATGATGAATCGCCATGAAGTCCTTGAGCTCAACTACACTTTCTATCCTAGTCCGAGACTTAGCTATAGTAGACTAGAAATCAAGACTTATAGTTTTGATCACTAACATTGACAAACATGCTTGAGATAGCAACGCATGTGAGTTCGACCGAGCAATGCTCTGACAATCTCCCCCTTGTCAATTTTAGTGACAAAACTATCAATACATATGGAATACAAAAAAGATAAAGAAACTTAAGTAGCTCCTATTCCACATGTCTAATATTCAACATTCCTCGTAATCTTCGTCACTTCCAAGTACTCCAATGATCCCAAAGGTTGTAAGTTTAGCATCACCACTGTTGAAGATCCGTAGCTATAACAATGAGAAAGCATCGGTCTCGATCATTGTTATACAGTGTCATAGTATTATTACACATTGTCAAAGTTCAATTGTATCACAACTTCAACAATAATACTATGGTGATATGTATCACTCCCCCTTATTCAATACTCCATCTCATATGGAAACCACTCCCCCTTACATAATGACCCGAAGACCATATGTATTTGTAGTGTGAACTACATATTAATTCTCCCCCTTTTTGTCAATAAAATTGGCAAAGGTACAAGAACGGGATCATAATGAAATTTCCGTAAGAGACATTTCATGACTAAAAAGAAAGAACACACATCATCTTATTTAGATGCAATCATATAGCCGAAGCTAATAGCATTCATCAAGGAGTTTAAAGATACAAGATAACCCCTCTAAAATTCCACAGCCGCACACCCCTCAAGATATGACCATTAAGCACAAGTTCAAAAGAACTCTCCCCCATTTGATGTCGATCATTCCCGAAAGAACAACAAGAGCGACCTTAATTTCAAAAGAAAAGAAGGATTTTGAAACAAAAAAAACACTAACAAGACAAAGACAACTCTATAGAAACTGAACTAGAGTAAACATATTGGAGTTTCAAACTCAGTTCCCCAAAATATAGAGACAAGCATAGGGGAAAGAGTTATAGAAACGTTTTAATGAACCAAAACAACGCCAATAGACTGCCGCAAGTGTTGAAACGTCGCAGTGTCTAATGGTTTGGTAAGAATATCGTTCGGAAGGCACAAATTCCATACTTATGATACCATTTTCATAGAGATCACGAATAAAATGGTACCTTATTTCTTGAGTGCTCAACGGGATTCTCAGTGATTCGAATCGCACTAGAGTTATCACAAAAGATATTCATTATTCCAGTATCAACTCCATAGTTAGCTAGCATTTGTTTCATCCATAGGAGTTGAGTACAGCATGATCCAGCAACAATATATTCTGCCTCACATGTAGACATGGATTGAGAATTTTTCTTCTTGCTATGCCAAGCTACAAGATTCAGTCATACATAGTACAAACCCCCTGATGTACTTTTTCTGTCTTCAAAACATCATGCCCAATCAGCATCTGAATAGCAGATAGATCAGTGTTAGTATCAAAAGTGTAAGATAAACCATACCCGGCAGTGTGATTAATATATCTAATGATCCTTTTTGCAGCTGCAAGATGAGATTCCTTTGGATTTGCCTGAAACCTGGCACAACAACCAACACTGAAGGAAATATCAGGTATACTAGCTGTAAGATACAAAAGGCTACCAATAATAGATCGATACAACTTATGATCCACTTTTTCTCCTTTCTCATCTCTATGTAGTTTACCAGTAGTGGGCATAGGTGTTAATTTTGGGGAAGACTTATTGGTGGGCCCGGGAAAGCGTATAAAATTGAAGCGAAATGAAACGGGCCTACGGTAATACCGCAAGTGCATGGTCATCAGTTGTAGCTCGTGCAAGTACGGGTCGATCCACAGAGACTGGGTGTGTTTGGAGTTTCTAACTATTTTGGGTTTCTAAATTGCTAATGGGCTTTGAGTACCAAAGGGTTTTGAATATCAATGGGCTTTGAATAACTTTGAAGCTTTTGCTTTCACAATAAGAGCAAGATGGGCTTTGATTAACTGTGCAGCAGTTTGGGCCTTTGCCAAGGGCAGTGATGACAGTGAAGCAAAGACAATAAAATGACAGTGTAATAAACCAAGGCCTAAGCCAAGGGCAGTGATGTGAAGAAAACAGTGAAGTAGAAATAAGAAAACAATGAAGACAAGAGGATGATCACTAGGACGTTGAATCCACCATTAACCTAAGGGATATTCTAATCATAGCTAAAATACTTACCAAAGTACTAATTGTCTGATTAAAGTACAACTAGTCTAAGGGCTTAGCAACATTGGGCATGAGCTGCACATGATGAAGACTATCTCAGCATTCCAAACACAACATGAATGTCATAATTTGATCTGACTCCTTACTGGTTCATAGCTTCATCTAATCCTAGCATTTGAGGTTCAGAACATGATAGACATGAAGATAAACATACATTAACAGTTGACAGTGAAACAAAACATGAATTTAAACACAATAACATAACATGGGAAGCACATAACAGTGGATAAACTTAGAACAATTGAGGAACTAAACATTAACATCACATAGTATTAAACATAAAACATCACAGTGAACATAAATGGAACAGCACAAAAATTGGAGAGACTGGCTAATCCAGTTCTCCCAAAATCAAACCAAATGACACTGGCTATTCCAGCATACCTATTACACACACCACAGTCCCCTTTTTATACCCAGACACCCAAATTAGGGTTTACAAAAAAATTCCCCCAAATCCCCAAATTGAACAGTGACAAAATTAGGGTTTCTCACCTAATTCGACTAATTTAATCATACCCATGTTGCGACTGTTCTTCCTCATGCTCTCCCTAGCAGTAATTAGGGTTTTCTCAAACAAACCCTAAATGGACAGAAAAATTAGGGTTAGGGATTTTTCTTACCAAACCTGCGATTTGACGCTTCCCTCTTCAACCCATGCCTCTTATTCTTCTCCTGCGTCTCTAGCTACTTCCAATTTCTCTTCTAACTCGACCTAATTTATCAATTTTACACGTTAGGGTTTTGGAAGAGAAACGTGTAGAAATTGAGAAAATAGGTGGCTAGATAGATGGTAATGATGGTGGTGGAGATGGGTGGTAGGACTCGAAATGATCCTAAAAATTCTAACTGCAAGTGCACAGTGTCGGCAAGCAACACAGGGCAAGCACAGGTCAGTTCCACAGGGACAAGGGGGTGCAAGTGCTATTTTTCTTATTGTAACCAATTTCTAACTGATTACACTAACCAGGGCAGATTACTAATCATGAGACTTTAAACAAGAACAACAAAAGTGACAGTTGAAGCAAGTTCAACACTGACAGTTGAAGCAACAGCAACTGACAGTGAGGCAAGATGAATAATGGACAGTGAGTGTGTGAAACAAGTAAAGATTGTGATGTTAAGACACCACAGTGAGCATGAGGGGAAACAAACAGTGAGCAGTGAAGGTAAAACAAGTGAAAGAAAACAAGAAAACAAAGCTAAACAGTTGAGGATGGAATTGTGGATGACAGGGAAGGTTGATGGCAAACTAGGGTTTAGATTCCACCTCTTAACCTAGACTAAGTCGGATATTCCAATTTCAACTAAATTATCCTCCCAAAGTACTAGCTATCTGATTAGAGCATAACTAGTCTGAGGTTTGGACCATAATCAATTAACATGGGCTGCTGCACTTTCAATCACAGGGGTATCCTAACTACAATGTATGCCTGACATACAATGTGAGAGCAAAGTGATGAGAGGCCAGAATTGTAGTCTCCTACACAGTGGAATTAAGGTTTCATCTTCACCCTAGTGGTGAATTAGAACATGCTAACACCTAGAACTAAACAGTAAACAGGACATGAAATCAAAACAGAAATTAAACATTAAGCTAACAGTGAATTTATACAACTAATAGCATTAGACTAACAAAACATCAAACAATTAAACACTAAAACATCAAACACTACACAGTGAACAAGAACCCTAATTATGAAATTGGATTAAAATTGAAATTTGAAATTAAAATTAAACCTAAAATAAACCCTAATTGATGGTTACTTGGATGACCCAAGAACAAGTTTTAACAGTGGCAACAACATCCATATTTATAGTTTACAACAAACCCTAAATTTTCGAAACCCTAAATTGAAATTAGGGTTTTTTCGATTTTCAAAATCACTCACCAAATTTCCTTGTTTGTTGTTCCTTGTCCTTCTTGTCGATGACCCATGCTTTCTTCTGCTCCTCTGCTACGAATTCAGTTCCCATCAACCTAGTTCTCTCATGTCAAAACCCTAACAGTGGGT
Source organism: Papaver somniferum (assembly GCF_003573695.1). Taxonomy (NCBI): domain Eukaryota; kingdom Viridiplantae; phylum Streptophyta; class Magnoliopsida; order Ranunculales; family Papaveraceae; genus Papaver; species Papaver somniferum. Next base: position 67,705,565 of record NC_039367.1, read on the forward strand.
AGGGTTAATGAAATGGGTGAAATAGGATGATGGGTTTTGTTGTCGGGTGATGGAGATGGTGGTGTTGTCGGGTGTTTGTGGTGGTGGTGGAACTCGAGGTCTGGTGGTGGCAGTGGAGTTGCAGGCGATGGGGAAGAGAGAAACTGGTTTTGGGAAGATGAGAAGGAAGAGATCGATGGGATTAGGATTAGGGGTTGTTTGGTTGGGAATAGGGTATGTGTTGCTATGGTGTGAGGCGGAGACCTCAAGAGTTGATGTACGGCGATGAAAATCCGTTGGACGATCCCATATAGATTGAATCGAACGGCTACGATGGAGAGGTATGTGTCGACCGTTGGATTATGGGATACAACAAAATTGACGACACCAGATGGAGTTAGGTGTTGTAGTGTTAAGCGGAAGTATCGAGGTTTGATGCGCAGGCAAAGAATCGACCGTAGGATCTAAATGTGATCTAATCTGAAGGCTTGGAATTTAGTTACTATGGTGTGTGATAGGAGCTTCAGATTTTGATGCGCGATGAAGGAGCGACCATCGGATGATGAGATGGATCCAATCCGACGGTTGAAAATGGAGGCGGGTATGGATATAGAAAATGGGTTTGGGTAAGGGTTTTGGGCCTTGGGTATGCCAAGCCCATATCTTCTTTAAGAACAATTCTTCCTTCTTGAGCCCATTCCTAGCTTTTTGGACGTGCGCTCCATTCTTTGCGTCTTCCTTGCGTAATTTCTTCCGGCTTTTCACTACTTTTCTGCTCTTTTCCGCTCTGCTATTCATCCAAACTTTATTTATTACCTAAAAATGCAAAATTAAGTAAGAAAAATATTTATTCTTGAAAACAATGAAAATACAGAATATGGGATAAAATGTAGAATTAATGATCAAAAGATGAGTTAAATGCCAACAAAAAGGGATAAATATATACAATATTTGGCACTCATCAAATACCCTCAAACCTGAATTTTACTTGTCCTCAAGTAAAACAAAACTAAGGAAATCCTAACTATACCACTGTCGCTGGTCTCTCGAATGCATTTAGCGTATGCACTAAGCCTTTTAAACCACTAAGTGTCCCTAGTGGACGAGTTGAAGTCTCGTGAAGGTTTGCTAGAGGTGTGCCTACAAAACCTAAGAACAAAATATAAGCTCATATTCCATCAAATGTGACATGTGCAAAACAGTTTAAGCTCACAGCAAAATGGAGATGTCAACCTAGCTATTAAAGGCACAATCCTAGCACTGATAACAAAAAAAGACATGTGATAAGAGTGTAAAGTGTATCTACACATGTGTAAAGAAAGATCTGAAGTCATGACTACTAATCACCAAGAGATAGTTTCTCAGGCTAAGAACTGAGGTCGAAATCTAGCTAGCTGTCCGGACTTTACGAGAATTGTGAATGAGTTGGAGGTATTTCACAATTACTCGCGTTGTACATCAATGGCATACACCCTCCTTGCTTATTACAAAAAACAACAAAAGATGACTCTTTACATGACTCTTATTTACATTGACTATTCTCTTTTTATTTTTGGAACAAGAGATGATGGAATTGATAAATACTTGATTTTTTTTTTTTTTTTTTTTCTTGGATAGAAACACTTTTGATACATATACAAAAGGAAACAAAAATTACATGACACTTTGCAAGAGGTAGCCCTTTTTGATGCACCCAGTTAAATTCGATGGTTGTCTTTCTTAATGTAACCTCCACCTTCTATCCCAACCAACCAAAGAACAAGCTAGTCAAGTTTCGTTCAGTATTCTAAAGTGATTGGCAATCGTAACTTCCTATCAAACACCTTGAAGATCGAGGCCATACATGTATTGGTAGATCGTGCGCGTGCAAATTTCTTATCACTATGTGAATTGTGCTAGAATCAGGGTGCCTAAATATCTAGACTAAGACTCCTAATAAAAATACATATTTGCACAAGAGTCAACATTTCAAGGTAAATGAGCTCCATTTTTATGATTTTTCATTTTTTTTTTTAATTTTTTTTTTGAATTTCTCAATTTTTTAATTTTTTGGAATTTTTCAATTTTTCAAAAAGAAGAAGGAGTTCGTTTTCAATTATGGAAAATTATCATGGTATCTACTCTATACCCCCAAACCTAAACTAAACATTGTCCTCAATGTTTCAAAATATGGAAAGAATTAAAATGCAACATATGAAAAGGGACATGCTGAGTAGAGTAAAAGGAGAGAGAATACCCGATTTCGGCGAAAGCAGAATTAAAACTCCGTTATTCAAGGCAAAAATCCAACATATTTCAGCCGAGATCATATTGGATTAGCAAAATATATACAAAAGGAACAAAAGTTTTTTTTTTAAAATTTTATCTACTGGATTATATACAAAAATTCACCATACACTAACAATCTAAAGAGTTGAGGATCAACCCAAAAGACAAAGTGTAGAGGTTTCAGCAGCTTCACACAATAATAATATGATAGGCATGCAAGTGAAGCTGTGAAACAAAATGAGCTACCCCCAAACCTAGATTTTACAGAAGATATAATTTTGAAAACAAAATCGCGCAGTTTCGGGGGTTCATCATGCAAAAGGTCTAGCTCGAAATGAACTGTGCTAGGGACGGGCAAACATGCTATTTCCAACTGTGGTTCCTCAAATGTATTATATTTGGATGAAAAATAGTCCAAGAGGACTTGGGAAGCACACAGTTCCAATCCTAGATTAGGAATTTTCAGAAAAATTGGTTTTACAATATCGGTACAAACCAAATCTAGGTTGGGTGGAAGGCCAACAGATTGTGACTTAGGTAGAAGAATAGGCATATCATTATCAATCAAATCAAAATCTTCTAACTCATCTACACATGTCACATCATGCTCACAATCATCAATCACATTGGCAAGATCACAATCAGAGTCATCAACATCATTAACAGATTCATTCTCGTGTATCGGCACATCAGGGGAAACATCACATGGAATACTAGAAGAAATATCATGCATTAAGGTCGGGGCAGAGAAGCCTAGTGTATTTGAACCCAAAGGTTCCATAACATTTTTAGTATAGACATGTTCTTCTAACATAACATCATAATCATCATCATCATCATGATAGGAATTTTGCAATCTAGGATAATTTTCAATCCTAAGGTCAGAGCTATTACAAGAATAAAACTCTAATTCATGAGGGTGATTCATATCATGTGGTGTTGTTCCTGTTTCCCTAACGGGTTCCCATTGATGGGTTTTCTCTGCAATCTCGGCTAAAAAATTCCATGCATCATCCACAGATTTATCAATAAATTCACCATTACACATAGACTCAACCATGGTTCGAGATTTAAAGTCTAGTCCCTCATAGAGGATGACGACAAGTCTCCACTTCTCAATTCCATGGTGCGGACATTCACTCAACAAATCATTAAAACGTTCAAAATAGTGAAAAACAGTTTCCTCATCCAATTGGACAAAACAATTGATACTTTGACGAATAGCGATGGTCCTATGATGTGGAAAGAATTTTTGGAAAAATTGATTAGTGAGTTGTTCCCAAGTGGTGATTGATTGTGGTCTCAAACCGTAAAACCATGTTTTGGCCCTTTCCTTTAAAGAAAATGTAAACAAACGCAATTTCAGAGAGTCTTCGTACATATGATCAGGTTGCATAGTCCGACAAATTTGTTCAAACTCCCTTACATGAGTATAGGGGTTCTCAGAGTCGAACCCTCGAAATATAGGAAGTATTTGTATCATGCTTGCATTTATTTTAAAAGGGTTATTGGTTTGAGGTAATACAATACATGATAATGGAATTTTTATTGACGGATACATGTATTCATGGAGAGCATTAGATTGGCCCATTTTGAAAAGACACCAAGCCCACTATTTGGTTTTAATGGGTTTTCAAAAATTTGGTTTTTGATGGGTTTGGATTTTTGGGAAAAATTTGGTTTTGGTGGGATATAAAAGAAATTTGGTTTAAAATTGGGAGCAAAAGAAAATTTTGTTTTGTTTTGTTTTTTTTTTTTTAAAATTATCCTATCATAAATTAGCACAACCCATAAAAGAAAAATAAAAACAACAATAATAATTACAAACCCATAAAAGAAAGAAAAAGAAGAAAAAGAAAAATTATTACAAGCCCAAAATAAAAAAATAAAGAAAAACAAAAATTATTACAAGCCCACAAATTAAAAATGGAAGCCCACAGGTTGGGTTCTCTTAATGGGTTTAGGCTTACTTGCTTAAGCACAGCCCAGCTGCTCAGTTAGGTTGCAAAAGCCCAGTTGGGCTTTGGATCATCCTAAGCTTTGGCTTTTCTGAGGCCCAGTTGGGCCTTGGTTCACCTTCTGCAGCTTACAGCCCAGTTGGGCTTTGGTTCACTTTCTGCAGCTTCTGCAGCTTACAGCCCAGTTGGGCTTTGGTTCAGCAAAGCTGCAAGTGCACAGGGTCAGTTGGCCTGGCACCAGGTGCAGCAGCTTTGGTTCAGCAACAGGTGCAACAGCTCACAGGATTCTTGGCCTGGCACCAGCAGGAGCACCACAGCAGCACAAGAGCATCAGCAGCAGCAACAGCAGGTTTTCAACAGCACCACAGCACCACAGCAGATTTCAGGCAGCAGCAGCAGTTCAGTGGCAGACTTAGCAACAACTCAACAGGAGTTACAACAAGCAAAATCAGCAAGCAAGCATAGGAGTTACAGCAAGCAGAGTTCAGTAACAACCCAAAAGAAAGAAAGAGCAATTGCGCCGCAACCGAGTCCCCGGCAGCGGCGCCAAAAACTTGGTAGGACTCGAAATGATCCTAAAAATTCTAACTGCAAGTGCACAGTGTCGGCAAGCAACACAGGGCAAGCACAGGTCAGTTCCACAGGGACAAGGGGGTGCAAGTGCTATTTTTCTTATTGTAACCAATTTCTAACTGATTACACTAACCAGGGCAGATTACTAATCATGGCTTTAAACAAGAACAACAAAAGTGACAGTTGAAGCAAGTTCAACACTGACAGTTGAAGCAACAGCAACTGACAGTGAGGCAAGATGAATAATGGACAGTGAGTGTGTGAAACAAGTAAAGATTGTGATGTTAAGACACCACAGTGAGCATGAGGGGAAACAAACAGTGAGCAGTGAAGGTAAAACAAGTGAAAGAAAACAAGAAAACAAAGCTAAACAGTTGAGGATGGAATTGTGGATGACAGGGAAGGTTGATGGCAAACTAGGGTTTAGATTCCACCTCTTAACCTAGACTAAGTCGGATATTCCAATTGCAACTAAATTATCCTCCCAAAGTACTAGCTATCTGATTAGAGCATAACTAGTCTGAGGTTTGGACCATAATCAATTAACATGGGCTGCTGCACTTTCAATCACAGGGGTATCCTAACTACAATGTATGCCTGACATACAATGTGAGAGCAAAGTGATGAGAGGCCAGAATTGTAGTCTCCTACACAATGGAATTAAGGTTTCATCTTCACCCTAGTGGTGAATTAGAACATGCTAACACCTAGAACTAAACAGTAAACAGGACATGAAATCAAAACAGAAATTAAACATTAAGCTAACAGTGAATTTATACAACTAAGAGCATTAGACTAACAAAACATCAAACAATTAAACACTAAAACATCAAACACTACACAGTGAACAAGAACCCTAATTATGAAATTGGATTAAAATTGAAATTTGAAATTAAAATTAAACCTAAAATAAACCCTAATTGATGGTTACTTGGATGACCCAAGAACAAGTTTTAACAGTGGCAACAACATCCATATTTATAGTTTACAACAAACCCTAAATTTTCGAAACCCTAAATTGAAATTAGGGTTTTTTCGATTTTCAAAATCACTCACCAAATTTCCTTGTTTGTTGTTCCTTGTCCTTCTTGTCGATGACCCATGCTTTCTTCTGCTCCTCTGCTACGAATTCAGTTCCCATCAACCTAGTTCTCTCATGTCAAAACCCTAACAGTGGGTAGGGTTAATGAAATGGGTGAAATAGGATGATGGGTTTTGTTGTCGGGTGATGGAGATGGTGGTATTGTCGGGTGTTTGTGGTGGTGGTGGAACTCGAGGTCTGGTGGTGGCAGTGGAGTTGCAGGCGATGGGGAAGAGAGAAACTGGTTTTGGGAAGATGAGAAGGAAGAGATCGATGGGATTAGGATTAGGGGTTGTTTGGTTGGGAATAGGGTATGTGTTGCTATGGTGTGAGGCGGAGACCTCAAGAGTTGATGTACGGCGATGAAAATCCGTTGGACGATCCCATATAGATTGAATCGAACGGCTACGATAAAGAGGGTTTTCACGATTGTTGGATTATGAGATACAACAAAACTGACGGCTTCAGATGGAGTTAGGTATTATAGTGTTTGACAGGATCTTCGGAGTTTGATGCACAATGATGAGGCGACCGTCGGATGATGAGATGGATCCAATCTGACGGCTCTCGTGGAAATGGGTATGTATAATGGAAATGGATTTGGGTAAGGGTTTTGGGCCTTGGGTATACCAAGCCCATATCTTCTTTAAGAACAATTCTTCCTCTTCAATCCCACTTCTAATTGATCCGGCTCTTGCAAACATCAATCTTCGCTTCCTCCTATCGAGAGTCTTTGCCGTTCTTTTGCTCTTTTCGCTCCGTGAGATAACCAGGATTTATTTAGTACCTAAAAATGCAAAATTAATTAAGAAAATTATTTATTCTTGAAAACAATGAAAATACAGAATATGGGATAAAATGTAGAATTAATGCGCAAAAGATGAGTTAAATGCCAACAAAAAGGGATAAATATATACAATATTTGGCACTCATCAATGGGTTATAGTGGTTGAGTGATTTGAGAGTTAGTAGAGGTGGTTGTGGTGGTGGTTGAGCGGGAACATGGAGTTGGTGTTGGCGGACATGTAGGAGGCAGTGAAGAAGAGGGGAAGAAGAAGGAAGAGCCCGATAGTTTTTTTAGGGTTAGGTGGTGTTTGTTTTGGGTATAGGCTTTTTAGATTATGGTGTTGAGCGGGCTCATCAAATTTTGATGTTTAGCAAAGGGAAGATGTTGGATGAAAAGATGAAGGAATGATCCAACGGCGCGATGGAGATGGGTGTGGAACGACCGTTGGATCTGAGATACATCAAAACTGACGGTCCAAGATGGAGTTAGGTGTTATAGTGTTAGACAGGAACACCAAAACTCGATGGACTCTGATGGAGCGACCGTTGGATGATGGAATGGATTCAATCTGACGGTGAAGGAGAGAAACGGGTTTGGGTATTGATTTTAGGCTTAGAAAATGGGTTTGGGCTTAAACAATCTTGAGCCCACTTATTCTTTAAGAACAATTTCTTCCTTTGTGAGCCCATTTTCATCCTTGAGTCTTCCATACCGCATTCTGCACTTCTTTTTCTCTAGAGTTTCCGCCGGTTTTCTCCGTATCTTTGCACTTTTCGCTCCGCAACTCATCTAGTCTTTATTTATTACCTAAAAATGCAAAATTAATTAATAAAAATATTTATTCTTGAAAACAATGAAAATACAGAATATGGGTTAAAATGTAGAATTAATGCACAAAAGATGAGTTAAATGCCAAGAAAAATATATAGAAATATGCACTTTTTAGCACTCATCAAATACCCCCAAACCTGAATTTTACTTGTCCTCAAGTAAAACAAAACTAAGGAAATCCTACCTATACCACTGTCGCTGGTCTCTCGAATGCATTTAGCGTATGCACTAAGCCTTTTAAACCACTAAGTGTCCCTAGTGGACGAGTGAAGTCTCGTGAAGGTTTGCTTAGAACGTACCTACAAAGTTCTAGGTCAAAATATAAGCTCAGATTCCATCAAATGTGACATGTGCAAGTCAGTTTAAGCTCACAGCAAAATGGAGATGTCAATCTAGCTATCAAAGGCACAATCCTAGCACTGATAACAAATAAAGACATGTGATAAGAGTGTAAAGTGTATCTACACATGTTTCTAGAATGACCTGAAGTTATGACTACTAACCACCAAGAGATAGTTTTTAGGCTAAGAACCGAATTCTAAGCCAAGCTAGCTGTCCGGCTTTACGAGAATTGTGAATGTTAACCCAATGAGTTGGTGATATTTCAGTTTACCCGCGTTATACATCGATGGATGCACCCTCCTTGCTTATTACAAGACTATTTACAACAAAAAGATGACTCTTTACATGACTCTTATTTACATTGATTACTCTCTTTTATTTTTGGAACAAGAGAGAATATTGTCTTTAACATGACAAAACATGGAATAAATAAATACTTGATATTTTTTTTTTTTGATTTTTTTGATATTTTTTTTTTTTTGATTTTTCTGAATTTTT
>NC_039367.1:67713963-67737348 GCF_003573695.1 Papaver somniferum
TTTACAACATAGTGACACTTTTGATACATGAACCAAAAAGAAAAACATAATTACATGACTCTTAGCAAGAGGTGGCCCTTATCGAATGCATCCGGTCAAATTCTATGGTTGCTTTTCTTAACGTATCCTCCAACTTCTATCCCAGCCAACCAAAGAACAAGCTAGTCAAGTCTCATTCAGTATTCTAAAGTGATTGGCAATCTAACTTCCTATCAAACACCTTGAAGATCGAGGCTATACATGTATTGGTAGATCGTGCGCGTGCAAGTTTCTTATCACTATGTGAATTGTGCTAGAATCAGGGTGCCTAAATATCTAGACTAAGAATCCTTATGTTTACATACATGCACAAGAGTCAACATTTCAAGGTAAATGAGCTCCATTTTTATGATTTTTTTAATTTTTTTTTTTTTTTGGAATTTTTAAATTTTTTCAAAAAGAGTTCAAAAAGAAGGAGTTCTTGTTTTCAATTATGGCATATTATCAAAGTATCTACTTTTCACCCCCAAACCTAAACTAAACATTGTCCTCAATGTTTCAAAATATGAACAAAATTATAATACAACATATGAAGAGGATCATGTTGAGTAGAGAAAAAGGAAAGAGAATACCCGATTTCGGCGAAAGCAAGATTAGAACTCCGTTATTCAAGGAAAAAAAAATCCAACATATTTCAGCCGAGATCATATTGGATTAGCAAAATATATACAAAAGGAACAAAAGAGTTTTAAGAAATTTTATCTACTGGATTATATACAAAAAATTCACCATACACTAACAATCTAAAGAGTTGAGGATCAACCCAAAAGACAAAGTTTAGAGGTTTCAACAGCTTCACACAAATATAACAGGAAATAAACGCAAGTGAAACTGTGAAACAAAATGAGCTACCCCCAAACCTGGATTTTTCAACATATAAAATTTTGGATACAAAATCTCGCAGTTTTTGGGGTTCATCATGCACAAGGTCTAATTCGAAATGAACTTTGCTAGGGACGGGCAAACATGCTAATTCCAACTGTGGTTCCTCAAATGTATTATACTTAGATGCAAAATAGTCCAAAAGGACTTGGGAAGCACACAGTTCCAACCCTAGATTAGGGACTCTCAGAAAAGTCGGTTTGACAATATGGGTACAAACCAAATCTAGGTTGGGTGGAAGGCCATCAGATTGTGACTTATGTAGGACGATAGGCACATCATTACTAATCACATCAACATCTCCTAAGTCTTCTACACGTGTCACAACATGCTCACAATCATCAAACAAATTGGCAAGATCACAATCAGAGTCATCAACATCATCAACAAATTTATTCTCATGCATCGGAAAATCAGGAGAAATATCACAATGTGACCTAGGTAGAGAATCAGACACATCAAATATATTTTCATGCATATTAGCATTAGTGTCTACAGAAGATTCAACTATTCCTATGTCATGCTCATCTTCACAGAATAATTGTACGAATCCCATGTCAATATCAAAATCATATGAATTACAATGAGTATTAGAAAAAACAACATTCATGAAGGTCAAGGGCGAGAAGCCAAATGTTATTGAACCAACAGGTTCCACAATATTTTCATGTTCTTCTAACATATCATCATAATCATCATAATCATCATCATGGTAGCATGCATATTGGTCCTCATTAACAGTGGTGGTGTCATTAGTCGATTCATGTTCCTCTAAATTAGGTTCATATTCAACATCATTTACATGAATGGGACTAGACACTTCATTAGGGACAACATACATTTCCTCATGAATTTCCTCCTTTTGTAGGTGAAGCAAAATCTGATCTAAATATGCATGAATTCGTGATGTAGATCTATCAAAGTTTTGCTTACCGAGTCTTAAAGCTTCTGTGGTGGAGTCTAAATTCATGGGAGTACAAAATTCTTCATGTTCAAATTGTGGTGAATGGTACATGCGTGCATGGTCATTAGGGTTTACAAAATATTGATCGCAACCCTCAAAGGATTGATTATGGTCCCAATGACTACCATTCTCACAATTTATGGGCATTTCATACCTTGGATTTTCTCTAGATTGCCTAAAATTATGCAAAATATGACAATTCTCAACAGGGTGGTCTAAACTACCACATGCGGGACATGCATAGATTTCAGGTTGCCTAAGAAAATTAGATGTGACAGATTCCTCATGTGATTGCATTTCTAAAGCTGCGATTCGAGCTTCTAATTGATCGATCAGTGATGATTGTGTGAGTGAGGCACTAGGAAAATGTTCATTTTCACGTTGTGGCGAATGATGCATGTGTGAATAGTCATTAGGGTTCATGTATTGAGGCTCGGGACTTTGAAAATGTCCATAATAATTCCTATGACTATTGACATCATGGTCTATGGGAGGTTCATAACGTGAAGTATGTCCACACGCAAGTTCTCTAAGGGATTTGTTGTATTCCCCAACTGTAGACCAAGATCTAGACATGATTGGGCTCAAAAGCTAAGTAACTATATTACAAAGCCCAAAATTTGGTTTTTAATGGGTTTGGATTTTTGGGAAAAATTTGGTTTTGGTGGGATAAAAGAAAAAAAAAAAATTTGGTTGTTAATGTGGGAGCAAAATAAAATTTGGTTTTAAAATTTGGGAGCAAGTAAAAATTTTGGTTTTTGAATGGGAGAGAAAATATTTATTTATTTATTTATTTTAAAAGAAAATAAAATTTGGTTTTTGAATGGGAGCAAGCCCACTGTTGGTTTTGTGTTTGCTTTGGCTCAGCTGGTTTGAAAACGTTTGGTGAAACTGAGTCCAAAATCTCGGCCTAGAATTTGGGTACTCGGCCCACTAACGAGTTAACCTAGCGTGATCGGTTACAAGCTCAGTTGGGTTTAAAAACCCAGAATACAAAATACCAGTCCAAATTAAACAAGCTCACAAAAATTAAATACAAGCCCACAAATTAAACAAACAAGCCCACAAAAATTAATTACAAACCCAACAGAAAATAAAAAGCCCAAAAATTGGCTTTAATATTACAAGCCCACAATTAAAAATTGGAAGCCCACAATTCGGGTTCTCTGAATGGGTTACCTTTTAAGCACAGCCCAGCTGCTCTGATATTGTTGCAAAAACCCAGTTGGGCTTTGGTTCTTTTCCTTGGTGGCGTCCCAGCAGAGGAAAAACTGGTTCAGAACAGCAGGTCCAACAGCAAATGAAGTGAAGCAGATGCAAATGCTATGCAGTGAAATGCAAAAATAGCTAATAAAACTACTAGAGAAACAAACCCGAGTCCCCGGCAGCGGCGCCAAAAACTTGGTGGGCCCGGGAAAGCGTATAAAATTGAAGCGAAATGAAACGGGCCTACGGTAATACCGCAAGTGCACGGTCGTCAGTTGTAGCTCGTGCAAGTACGGGTCGATCCACAGAGACTGGGTGTGTTTGGAGTTTCTAACTATTTTGGGTTTCTAAATTGCTAATGGGCTTTGAGTACCAAAGGGTTTTGAATATCAATGGGCTTTGAATAACTTTGAAGCTTTTGCTTTCACAATAAGAGCAAGATGGGCTTTGATTAACTGTGAAGCAGTTTGGGCCTTTGATGGACTGAACTGGGCTTGGTAACAGTGAACTGGGCCTTAGCTTTTCACCTGGGCTTTGATTAAGTCCACAGTGGACTGGACCTTTGATTTTTGGAATGAACTGAGCCTTGGGCTCAGTTGGCTGGGCCTTTAGATTAGCTAGGCTCTTGGCCTTTTACCCTAACAGTGGACTAAAGAAGAAGAGAAGTGACAAAGAGTGAAAAAGAGATGGTGCAACAAAGAGTGACAGACAAGAGTAACAGTGGAAACAAGTGAACAAGTGGAAACAAGTAAGAAAAAGAATGAACTAACAAAGTAACAGTGAACAACAAGTGATAAGAAAGGCACAAAACAACAAACAACAATGGAGATAAACAGTGAAGCAAAGACAATAAAATGACAGTGTAATAAACCAAGGCCTAAGCCAAGGACTTCAAAAATATGCAAGGAAACAAAAAAAAACCAAAAACGTAAAGAAGAACAAGAATAATAATAAAAAAAAATCTAAAAAAAATGCTACTTAAACACAAGTCCCCGGCAACGGCGCCATTTTTTTTTCTTTTTCTTTTTTTTTGGCTAAAATAGATGTTTTTATTGATGATTATATGATGAAATAGGAATTAGCAACGCTGTAGTGGTGTTACAGCGCCACTGTTACAAAAGAGTATGGTAATTTAAGACTGCTGTAAACGATAACTATCTACTGCTGTGAAACAACGACAGTGGTATGAAAATAAGTCTGCTGAAGAACGACTGACTCTGCGAGTCTGTTCTTCGTGTTCTTCAGAAGCTTTAATGGCAGCAGCAGCAGCAGCGTTGTCTCCTCTATAATTGCTTCTCCTAGGCTCTCATCGACTCTAAACTCTCTCCTAAAGGTTTCTAAACTTTCTTTAATGTAAACCAACACTTATATAGCCTTCAGATTCCCTAGAAACTCGATCAAATTCGAGAATAAATCTCTTATTCTTCACGTGCAGTTTGAACAATAATTCCATCTGTCGATCTTTGTATGCGTCTGTGAGCTATTCTATTGCTCCCAAAATCTTCTCTGACTTGAACTCAACTGTTTTGAAGTATATCCCACGCAAGAATCTCTCCCAAATCTTTCAAACCAATTCAAAACCCTAAACAGGGACCGTGTGCACTGTCTTGACTTTGTGTGGATTTTGTGACTTATCCAGCCCAATTAGATGGGTCTAATCGCTTCTAACAGGTCCCTTATGTCTTGTAGAGTCCGTGGGTATCAAATTTGCCCATTGAATCGCCTGCTAGGTCGCTCAAATCCTTGATCCAAAACTGTTGATGCTGCTGCCTTTTTTCCCGCCAAAATTTTCTTTTGAATTTGAGAAGTTGACCTCCCCTTATCTGTGGCTGGTCTCCCTTTAGCAGATGCCTGGAAATGGGTCACCTCTTAATAATTAGGTTACCCCTTATCCAAAATCAAGGATCCGTATAGCAAGTGTCCTATGGGGCATTTTCCGCATTTTTTTTCGGGGTTCCTCCGGGGTATTTCTGGGATACTTCCGGTACACTTCTGAGGCGCTTCCGGTACGTTATCAACGGAGGTCCAAATGCCACATTTTTAGCCAAATTCGCCGCAAGAGATTATTTTCCAAAAACACCTACAAATACATAAAATAACCAAATAAGTACAATATCGAGTACTAACAACATATACAAATGAGCTATATTAGACACATAAATGCGTCTATCACAAGGGCAGTGATGTGAAGAAAACAGTGAAGTAGAAATAAGAAAACAATGAAGACAAGAGGATGATCACTAGGACGTTGAATCCACCATTAACCTAAGGGATATTCTAATCATAGCTAAAATACTTACCAAAGTACTAATTGTCTGATTAAAGTACAACTAGTCTAAGGGCTTAGCAACATTGGGCATGAGCTGCACATGATGAAGACTATCTCAGCATTCCAAACACAACATGAATGTCATAATTTGATCTGACTCCTTACTGGTTCATAGCTTCATCTAATCCTAGCATTTGAGGTTCAGAACATGATAGACATGAAGATAAACATACATTAACAGTTGACAGTGAAACAAAACATGAATTTAAACACAATAACATAACATGGGAAGCACATAACAGTGGATAAACTTAGAACAATTGAGGAACTAAACATTAACATCACATAGTATTAAACATAAAACATCACAGTGAACATAAATGGAACAGCACAAAAATTGGAGAGACTGGCTAATCCAGTTCTCCCAAAATCAAACCAAATGACACTGGCTATTCCAGCATACCTATTACACACACCACAGTCCCCTTTTTATACCCAGACACCCAAATTAGGGTTTACAAAAAAATTCCCCCAAATCCCCAAATTGAACAGTGACAAAATTAGGGTTTCTCACCTAATTCGACTAATTTAATCATACCCATGTTGCCACTGTTCTTCCTCATGCTCTCCCTAGCAGTAATTAGGGTTTTCTCAAACAAACCCTAAATGGACAGAAAAATTAGGGTTAGGGATTTTTCTTACCAAACCTGCGATTTGACGCTTCCCTCTTCAACCCATGCCTCTTATTCTTCTCCTGCGTCTCTAGCTACTTCCAATTTCTCTTCTAACTCGACCTAATTTATCAATTTTACACGTTAGGGTTTTGGAAGAGAAACGTGTAGAAATTGAGAAAATAGGTGGCTAGATAGATGGTAATGATGGTGGTGGAGATGGGTTATAGTGGTTGAGTGATTTGAGAGTTAGTAGAGGTGGTTGTGGTGGTGGTTGAGCGGGAACATGGAGTTGGTGTTGGCGGACATGGAGGAGGCAGTGAAGAAGAGGGGAAGAAGAAGGAAGAGCCCGATAGTTTTTTTTAGGGTTAGGTGGTGTTTGTTTTCGGTATAGGCTTTTTAGATTATGGTGTTGAGCGGGCTCATCAAATTTTGATGTTTAGCAAAGGGAAGATGTTGGATGAAAAGATGAAGGAATGATCCAACGGCGCGATGGAGATGGGTGTGGAACGACCGTTGGATCTGAGATACATCAAAACTGACGGTCCAAGATGGAGTTAGGTGTTATAGTGTTAGACAGGAACATCAAAACTCGATGGACTCTGATGGAGCGACCGTTGGATGATGGAATGGATTCAATCTGACGGTGAAGGAGAGAAACGGGTTTGGGTATTGATTTTAGGCTTAGAAAATGGGTTTGGGCTTAAACAATCTTGAGCCCACTTATTCTTTAAGAACAATTTCTTCCTTTGTGAGCCCATTTTCATCCTTGAGTCTTCCATACCGCATTCTGCACTTCTTTTTCTCTAGAGTTTCCGCCGGTTTTCTCCGTGTCTTTGCACTTTTCGCTCCGCAACTCATCTAGTCTTTATTTATTACCTAAAAATGCAAAATTAATTAATAAAAATATTTATTCTTGAAAACAATGAAAATACAGAATATGGGTTAAAATGTAGAATTAATGCACAAAAGATGAGTTAAATGCCAAGAAAAATATATAGAAATATGCACTTTTTAGCACTCATCAAATACCCCCAAACCTGAATTTTACTTGTCCTCAAGTAAAACAAAACTAAGGAAATCCTACCTATACCACTGTCGCTGGTCTCTCGAATGCATTTAGCGTATGCACTAAGCCTTTTAAACCACTAAGTGTCCCTAGTGGACGAGTGAAGTCTCGTGAAGGTTTGCTTAGAACATACCTACAAATTTCTAGGTCAAAATATAAGCTCAGATTCCATCAAATGTGACATGTGCAAGTCAGTTTAAGCTCACAGCAAAATGGAGATGTCAATCTAGCTATCAAAGGCACAATCCTAGCACTGATAACAAATAAAGACATGTGATAAGAGTGTAAAGTGTATCTACACATGTTTCTAGAATGACCTGAAGTTATGACTACTAACCACCAAGAGATAGTTTTTAGGCTAAGAACCGAATTCTAAGCCAAGCTAGCTGTCCGGCTTTACGAGAATTGTGAATGTTCACCCAATGAGTTGGTGATATTTCAGTTTACCCGCGTTATACATCGATGGCTGCACCCTCCTTGCTTATTACAAGACTATTTACAATAAAAAGATGACTCTTTACATGACTCTTATTTACATTGATTACTCTCTTTTATTTTTGGAACAAGAGAGAACTATTGTCTTTAACATGACAAAACATGGAATAAATAAATACTTGATGATTTTTTTTTTTTTTTTTAAGAAATAGCTTTGATCTTTACAACATAGTGACACTTTTGATACATGAACAAAAATAAAAACATAATTACATGACTCTTAGCAAGAGGTGGCCCTTATCGAATGCATCCGGTCAAATTCTATGGTTGCTTTTCTTAACGTATCCTCCAACTTCTATCCCAGCCAACCAAAGAACAAGCTAGTCAAGTCTCATTCAGTATTCTAAAGTGATTGGCAATCTAACTTCCTATCAAACACCTTGAAGATCGAGGCTATACATGTATTGGTAGATCGTGCGCGTGCAAGTTTCTTATCACTATGTGAATTGTGCTAGAATCAGGGTGCCTAAATATCTAGACTAAGACTCCTAATAATTACATATTTGCACAAGAGTCAACATTTCAAGGTAAATGAGCTCCATTTTTATGTTTTTTTTTTTTTCAATTTTTCAATTTTTTTGGAATTTTTCAATTTTTTCAAAAAGATGGAGTTTTGTTTTCAATTATGGCATATTATCAAAGTATCTACTTTTCACCCCCAAACCTAAACTAAACATTGTCCTCAATGTTTCAAAATATGAACAAAATTATAATACAACATATGAAGAGGATCATGTTGAGTAGAGAAAAAGGAAAGAGAATACCCGATTTCGGCGAAAGCAAGATTAGACTCCGTTATTCAAGGAAAAAAAATCCAACATATTTCAGCCGAGATCATATTGGATTAGCAAAATAAATACAAAAGGAACAAAAGGGTTTTAAGAAATTTTATCTACTGGATTATATACAAAAAATTCACCGTACACTAACAATCTAAAGAGTTGAGGATCAACCCAAAAGACAAAGTGTAGAGGTTTCAACAGCTTCACACAATAATAATATGATAGGCATGCAAGTGAAGCTGTGAAACAAAATGAGCTACCCCCAAACCTGGATTTTTCAACAGATAAAATTTTGGATACAAAATCTCGCAGTTTTTGGGGTTCATCATGCACAAGGTCTAATTCGAAATGAACTTTGCTAGGGACGGGCAAACATGCTAATTCCAACTGTGGCTCCTCAAAGATATTATACTTAGATGCAAAATAGTCCAAAAGGACTTGGGAAGCACACAGTTCCAAACCTAGATTAGGGACTCTCAGAAAAGTCGGTTTGACAATATGGGTACAAACCAAATCTAGGTTGGGTGGAAGGCCATCAGATTGTGACTTATGTAGGACGATAGGCACATCATTACTAATCACATCAACATCTCCTAAGTCTTCTACACGTGTCACAACATGCTCACAATCATCAAACAAATTGGCAAGATCACAATCAGAGTCATCAACATCATCAACAAATTTATTCTCATGCATCGGAAAATCAGGAGAAATATCACAATGTGACCTAGGTAGAGAATCAAACACATCAAATATATTTTCATGCATATTAGCATTAGTGTCTACAGAAGATTCAACTATTCCTATGTCATGCTCATCTTCACAGAATAATTGTACGAATCCCATGTCAATATCAAAATCATATGAATTACAATGAGTATTAGAAAAAACAACATTCATGAAGGTCAAGGGCGAGAAGCCATATGTTATTGAACCAACAGGTTCCACAATATTTTCATGTTCTTCTAACATATCATCATAATCATCATAATCATCATCATGGTAGCATGCATATTGGTCCTCATTAACAGTGGTGGTGTCATTAGTCGATTCATGTTCCTCTAAATTAGGTTCATATTCAACATCATTTACATGAATGTGACTAGACACTTCATTAGGGACAACATACATTTCCTCATGAATTTCCTCCTTTTGTAGGTGAAGCAAAATCTGATCTAAATATGCATGAATTCGTGATGTAGATCTATCAAAGTTTTGCTTATTGAGTCTTAAAGCTTCTGTGGTGGAGTCTAAATTCATGGGAGTACAAAATTCTTCATGTTCAAATTGTGGTGAATGGTACATGCGTGCATGGTCATTAGGGTTTACAAAATATTGATCGCAACCCTCAAAGGATTGATTATGGTCCCAATGACTACCATTCTCACAATTTATGGGCATTTCATACCTTGGATTTTCTCTAGATTGCCTAAAATTATGCAAAATATGACAATTCTCAACAGGGTGGTCTAAACTACCACATGCGGGACATGCATAGATTTCAGGTTGCCTAAGAAAATTAGATGTGACAGATTCCTCATGTGATTGCATTTCTAAAGCTGCGATTCGAGCTTCTAATTGATCGATCAGTGATGATTGTGTGAGTGAGGCACTAGCAAAATGTTCATTTTCACGTTGTGGCGAATGATGCATGTGTGAATAGTCATTAGGGTTCATGTATTGAGGCTCGGGACTTTGAAAATGTCCATAATAATTCCTATGACTATTGACATCATGGTCTATGGGAGGTTCATAACGTGAAGTATGTCCACACGCAAGTTCTCTAAGGGATTTGTTGTATTCCCCAACTGTAGACCAAGATCTAGACATGATTGGGCTCAAAAGATAAGTAACTATATTACAAAGCCCAAAATTTGGTTTTTAATGGGTTTGGATTTTTGGGAAAGGGTTTTGAAAAGAAAATTTGGTTTTGCTTGGGATAAAATTTTGGTTTTTAAAGAGGGAGAAAAATTTTGGTTTTTGAAATTAGGAAATTTATTTATTTATTTATTTATTTTAAAAGAAAATAAAATTTGGTTTTTGAATGGGAGCAAGCCCACTGTTGGTTTTGTGTTTGCTTTGGCTCAGCTGGTTTGAAAACGTTTGGTGAAACTGAGTCCAAAATCTCGGCCTAGAATTTGGGTACTCGGCCCACTAACGAGTTAACCTAGCGTGATCGGTTACAAGCTCAGCTGGGTTTAAAAACCCAGAATACAAAATACCAGTCCAAATTAAACAAGCTCACAAAAATTAAATACAAGCCCACAAATTAAACAAACAAGCCCACAAAAATTAATTACAAACCCAACAGAAAATAAAAAGCCCAAAAATTGGCTTTAATATTACAAGCCCACAATTAAAAATTGGAAGCCCACAATTCGGGTTCTCTGAATGGGTTACCTTTTAAGCACAGCCCAGCTGCTCTGATATTGTTGCAAAAACCCAGTTGGGCTTTGGTTCTTTTCCTTGGTGGCGTCCCAGCAGAGGAAAAACTGGTTCAGAACAGCAGGTCCAACAGCAAATGAAGTGAAGCAGATGAAAATGCTATGCAGTGAAATGCAAAAATAGCTAATAAAACTACTAGAGAAACAAACCCGAGTCCCCGGCAGCGGCGCCAAAAACTTGGTGGGCCCGGGAAAGCGTATAAAATTGAAGCGAAATGAAAAGTGCACGGTCGTCAGTTGTAGCTCGTGCAAGTACGGGTCGATCCACAGATACTGGGTGTGTTTGGAGTTTCTAAATATTTTGGGTTTCTAAATTGCTAATGGGCTTTGAGTACCAAAGGGTTTTGCATATCAATGGGCTTTGAATAACTTTGAAGCTTTTGCTTTCACAATAAGAGCAAGATGGGCTTTGATTAACTGTGAAGCAGTTTGGGCCTTTGATGGACTGAACTGGGCTTGGTAACAGTGAACTGGGCCTTAGCTTTTCACCTGGGCTTTGATTAAGTCCACAGTGGACTGGACCTTTGATTTTTGGAATGAACTGAGCCTTGGGCTCAGTTGGCTGGGCCTTTAGATTAGCTAGGCTCTTGGCCTTTTACCCTAACAGTGGACTAAAGAAGAAGAGAAGTGAAAAAGAGTGAAAAAGAGATGGTGCAACAAAGAGTGACAGACAAGAGTAACAGTGAAAACAAGTGAACAAGTGGAAACAAGTAAGAAAAAGAATGAACTAACAAAGTAACAGTGAACAGCAAGTGATAAGAAAGGCACAAAATAGCAAACAACAATGGAGATAAACAGTGAAGCAAAGACAATAAAATGACAGTGTAATAAACCAAGGCCTAAGCCAAGGGCAGTGATGTGAAGAAAACAGTGAAGTAGAAATAAGAAAACAATGAAGACAAGAGGATGATCACTAGGACGTTGAATCCACCATTAACCTAAGGGATATTCTAATCACAGCTAAAATACTTACCAAAGTACTAATTGTCTGATTAAAGTACAACTAGTCTAAGGGCTTAGCAACATTGGGCATGAGCTGCACATGATGAAGACTATCTCAGCATTCCAAACACAACATGAATGTCATAATTTGATCTGACTCCTTACTGGTTCATAGCTTCATCTAATCCTAGCATTTGAGGTTCAGAACATGATAGACATGAAGATAAACATACATTAACAGTTGACAGTGAAACAAAACATGAATTTAAACACAATAACATAACATGGGAAGCACATAACAGTGGATAAACTTAGAACAGTTGAGGAACTAAACATTAACATCACATAGTATTAAACATAAAACATCACAGTGAACATAAATGGAACAGCACAAAAATTGGAGAGACTGGCTAATCCAGTTCTCCCAAAATCAAACCAAATGACACTGGCTATTCCAGCATACCTATTACACACACCACAGTCCCCTTTTTATACCCAGACACCCAAATTAGGGTTTACAAAAAAATTCCCCCAAATCCCCAAATTGAACAGTGACAAAATTAGGGTTTCTCACCTAATTCGACTAATTTAATCATACCCATGTTGCCACTGTTCTTCCTCATGCTCTCCCTAGCAGTAATTAGGGTTTTCTCAAACAAACCCTAAATGGACAGAAAAATTAGGGTTAGGGATTTTTCTTACCAAACCTGCGATTTGACGCTTCCCTCTTCAACCCATGCCTCTTATTCTTCTCCTGCGTCTCTAGCTACTTCCAATTTCTCTTCTAACTCGACCTAATTTATCAATTTTACACGTTAGGGTTTTGGAAGAGAAACGTGTAGAAATTGAGAAAATAGGTGGCTAGATAGATGGTAATGATGGTGGTGGAGATGGGTTATAGTGGTTGAGTGATTTGAGAGTTAGTAGAGGTGGTTGTGGTGGTGGTTGAGCGGGAACATGGAGTTGGTGTTGGCGGACATGGAGGAGGCAGTGAAGAAGAGGGGAAGAAGAAGGAAGAGCCCGATAGTTTTTTTAGGGTTAGTTGGTGTTTGTTTTGGGTATAGGCTTTTTAGATTATGGTGTTGAGCGGGCTCATCAAATTTTGATGTTTAGCAAAGGGAAGATGTTGGATGAAAAGATGAAGGAATGATCCAACGGCGCGATGGAGATGGGTGTGGAACGACCGTTGGATCTGAGATACATCAAAACTGACGGTCCAAGATGGAGTTAGGTGTTATAGTGTTAGACAGGAACATCAAAAGTCGATGGACTCTGATGGAGCGACCGTTGGATGATGGGATGGATTCAATCTGACGGTGAAGGAGAGAAACGGGTTTGGGTATTGATTTTAGGCTTAGAAAATGGGTTTGGGATTAAACAATCTTGAGCCCACTTCTTCTTTAAGAACAATTTCTTCCTTTGTGAGCCCATTTTCATCCTTGAGTCTTCCATACCGCATTCTGCACTTCTTTTCCTCTAGAGTTTCCGCCGGTTTTCTCCGTGTCTTTGCACTTTTCGCTCCGCAACTCATCTAGTCTTTATTTATTACCTAAAAATGCAAAATTAATTAATAAAAATATTTATTCTTGAAAATAATGAAAATACAGAATATGGGTTAAAATGTAGAATTAATGCACAAAAGATGAGTTAAATGCCAAGAAAAATATATAGAAATATGCACTTTTTAGCACTCATCACTTATCCAGACTGAAACTTGTCACAAGGTCTCGAGCATACTTCTCTTGGGATAAGTAAATTCCATCCTTATGTTGTTGACTTTGTAATCCTAAGAAGAATTTTAATTCACCAACATTGCTCATTTTAAATTCCTTAGCAAGAGAGACTTGGAAGTCCTTTGCAAATTTTTCAGAATTTGATCCACATATGATATCATCTACATAGATTTGAGCAATAACCACATCTTTCCCACTCCATTTGGTAAACAAGGTTTTATCAGCTCCGCCTCTTGAAAAACCTTTTCTAATGAGAGAAGTAGTGAGTTTTTCAAACCAGGCTCTAGGTGCTTGTTTCAACCTATACAATGCCTTTTTGAGCTTTAGCAAATGATCTTGGAATTCAGGATTTTTAAACCTCTTAGGTTGAGCGACATAGACTTCCTCCTTTAAAATTCCGTTTAGGAACGCGGATTTTATATCCATTTGAAACAACTTAACCTTAAAAAAACAAGCATGAGCTAACAAGAGACGAATGGACTCAAGACGTGCCACAGGAGCAAAGGTCTCATCAAAGTCAATCCCTTCAATATGTGAATATCCTTGAGCAACAAGTCTAGCTTTGTTTCTGACAATCGTACCAAATTCATCAGACTTATTCTTGAATATCCATTTGGTACCAACAATATTGATATTTGAGGGACAAGGTACAAGTTCCCACACATATTGTCTTTGAAATTGATTTAACTCTTCATGCATCACATTCACCCAAAAGGGATCATTCAGAGCTTCATCAATATTCCTTGGTTCTTCTTGTGAAAGATAACAACCAAAATTGCACATATTTTGAAGTTGTCCTCTTGTTTTGGCTGTAGAATCTCTTCCTCCAATAATACTGTTGGGATCATGATTCCTTTGAACCCATAGATGTCGTGGAGGTACACGTTCTTGTTCGTCAGGAATGTCTTGATCAGTGCTCTTCTCCTCGTCACCAGAAATGTCAGGATCAGTAACCGTTGGGATAACTTCAACTGATTCTGAAATTTCTTTGACTTTCTCAATTGTCTCGGTTGGAGGCAACTCAGCAGGAGGATTATCATGACGAAATTTACTAATGTCGTCGATGATAACATTATCAGATTCCATCATGACTTGTGTTCTGAGATTAAACACTCGTAAACCACAACTATCAGAAGCATAGCCAAGAAAGATACCTTAATCACTTTTGGTGTCGAATTTCCCTTTCTGTTCTCAATCTTTCAGAATATATCACTTGCTTCCAAACACCCTGAGATAATGTAGGTTGGGTTTCCTTTCATACCACAACTCATAAGGAATGTTAAGGGTTTTAGACCGTAAATACACACGGTTGATCAAGTAACATGCTGTAAAAACAGCTTCTCCCCAAAATCTTAATGGTAAGTTTTTGTTATGGAGCATTACCCTGGCCATTTCCTGAATATTCCTATTTTTTCTTTCAGCAACTCCATTAGCTTGAGGAGTAATAGGTGGTGAGTATTGTTTAATGATTCTAGGTTCGTCACAGAATTCAAATACTTTGGTGTCTTTGAATTCAGTTCCACGATCGCTTCTAATTTTCTTTAGCTTGCGACCTTGTTCGTTCTGGATCCTTTTAACAATAATCTTGAATTCACTAAGAGTTTCATTCTTATGAGAGAGGAATGCAACCCAAGTGAATCTGGTGTAATCATCTACCATAACTAAAGCATACTTCTTACCAGCAACAGTGGGTTGTTGAATTGGTCCTAAGAGATCCATATGAATTAAATCAAGTGGAGCTTTAGTGAGAATATATCGGGATGATTTGTGGTGGACCTTCGTTTGTTTACCCTTTTGACAGGCACCGCATACACCTTCAATCTTTGCATTGATTTTGGGAATGCCTCTAACAAGTTCTTTGTTAATGATCTTAGTTAGAAGACGATAATTGATGTTACCAAAACGCTCATGCCAAAGATGTGTAGATTCCACCTTAGTCAAATTGCAACGGTTACTGAACTGAATATCGAGAAGATAACAATTGTTTTTACCACGAGTTCCTTGAAAAATTACTTTCCCGGTTTTGTCTACAATGTCACATCCGTTTGCATTGAAGACAACTCGATTGCCTTTGTCACAGATTTGACTAATAGAAAGAAGATTAGCAGTCATACCTTTTACATATACTACATCATGGATTTCTGGAACACCGGGCAGTTTGATCGTTCTCTTCTTGCTGATGTAGCAACAACTCCCATCTCCGAACGTTATAGGACCTCCTTCATAGTCAATAGACGAAACAAAACATGTGAGATCGCCTGTCATATGTCTAGTACATCCACTATCAAGAATCCATTGAAAGGGAGACGTAGATCTTAAAGCAAAGGCACCCATACTATTAGTACTTCTCTGTTTAGAGTTTCCTACTAGTTTTGTATGTCCTTTATGAGTATCAAAAAGTTGTTTAGCTTTCTTACAAAGATCACTTGCAACATTTAGGCTCATTTGAAACGATATACATACTTGTTGACAGTGATCGGAAGAATCACAACACCAACATGTGCCAAGACTTTCAAGTTTGTCTGAGTGGTTCCTAGTCATATCAGTTTTCATAACAACTGGTCGTTGATTACCATCTGATTTACGACTATCCTTTAAGGAGGAACAACTGGAGTTACTCAGATTCATCAAGGGACTTTTACAAGATATCAAATCCTTAAGAATTGCAATTTCTGCAACAAGACCAGAATTGATCCGGATTTGTTCATCCAACCCTTTTTGAAGAGTATCCAGTTTATCAGACTTTTTTCTACGTTTGCTTTTTAAACCTGGTGAGGCGTCAATTGAGACTTTATGGTCCATATAGTCAGATCGCTACAAACACAGATTTTTGAGGTCTTGAACGTGTTTGCCTGCTCTGATACCAATTGAACAAGCGGGGGTCTAATAACACCACCCAATATTTCGCTTAGCAATCTGTATGGACAAACTCGAATATACTTTTAAGAGAATCAACAAGACTCAATCAATTAAAAGTATATCAACGAGTTTATATCTCTCTCTTGATTTGATTTCCTCAAACATAAACTGTAAGTACTAATCAAATACGAAGAACAACTTGGATGGTACCAAGTACCAATATCCAAGTATCAATCAATATCAATCAACAACCGTTAGGTCGGATTTCCAATTGATTGATTCAAACACACAACCTGTATTATTTCAATTATATAAACAAATATATATAATGCGGAAATAGAAATAACACAGACACCAGAATGTTGTTAACGAGGAAACCGCAAATGCATAAAAATCCCAGGACCTAGTCCAGATTGAACACACACTGTATTAAGCCGCTACAGTCTCCCACTGATCCGGGGTACAGTTGTACTCCCTACGCCTCTGATCCCAGCAGGATACTGCGCACTTGATTCCCTTAGCTGATCTCACCCACAACTAAGAGTTGCTACGACCCAAAATCGCAGGCTTTCATAATAAACAAATCTGTCTCACACAGACAAGTCTATCAAAGGATCAACCTGTCTCCCACAGAAAAAACCTAAAGATTTTGTTCCATCTTTTGATAATAATCAAGGTGAACAGGAACCAATTGATAATCCAATCTTATATTGCCGAAGAACAACCTAGATTAATCAATCACCTCACAACAATCTTAATCGGATGGTAGCGAAACAAGATGTTGTGGAATCACAAACAATGAGACGAATATGTTTGTGATTACTTTTTATATCTTGCCTATCGGAGATATCAAATCTCAAGCCTATCAATCTGATTGTACTCGTACGATAGAAGATGCAAGATCAGATCACACATCTACGATAAAAGTAGTATCGGTCTGGCTTCACAATCCCAAACAAGTATTTAA
Source organism: Papaver somniferum (assembly GCF_003573695.1). Taxonomy (NCBI): domain Eukaryota; kingdom Viridiplantae; phylum Streptophyta; class Magnoliopsida; order Ranunculales; family Papaveraceae; genus Papaver; species Papaver somniferum. The sequence goes on from NC_039367.1 coordinate 67,731,286, forward strand.
GTCGTTAACCTGGTTTTAGAAGAAGAAAACCAAAGGTTAAAGGAGAACCGACTCTAGTACACAAACTAGTATCACACGTAAGGCGTGGGGATTAGTTTTGCACAATACTAGATGTCTCCTTTATATAGTCTTTCAAATCAGGGTTTTGCCTTGGTAACAAAGCAATCAATATCCACCGGTAGATGAAAACCTGATTTAGATTCAAGCTAATATTTCTCAACCGTTAGATCGAAAACTTAGCTTGTTATACACAAATAAACTGCACGCTTCTAGGTTTGTTAACCGTACCCAAACGTGTACATTGTTGGTTCAACAATAGTTAACCAAAAGATTATCCATATGAGCATTTCATATCAACCATGTTCTTCTTCACCATAACTAGTTCAAATGACTCAAATGAACTAGTTAGAGAGTTGTTCAATTGCAAGGAAATCTTATGTAACTACACAAGACACAATTGTAGCAAAGATGATTTGATTCACTTGAATCAGTTCATGAACTTTTATAGCCACGGTTTGCAAACTGCATTCCTTAGTCTTTTTGAAGTTTAAGTTCAGAAATCATCTTCAGATATATAACCTTCTCAAGTTCTCAGACTAGGTTCGCGGACTTAAGACACCGGACAGAGTTTACAAACTCCAGCAGAAATTCTCGGGATGAGAACTTCGTTGGTTCACGGACTGGGTTTGAGGACTTAGTTCACGCAAGTAGTTTGTCAACTCCAGCAGAAATTCTCGGGTTTGAGAACTTCGGCAGTTTGCGGACTAAGTTCGCGGACTTGGCACTTGCCATACTTCCGGTTATCTTGATCAAAAATGTTCGAAAACTTCGGTTCAAAGAATCCATTGGTTATGTAATCTAAACTCTCATTCCAATCGTTGAAACATTCTTAGAGGACGTTATATAGTTGTTACACTATTTCTCGTCAAAGCAATTTTCAAAGTGATTGAAACATTCATGACTTTCGTCACTAGGTAAAGATAAACTTGGTCGAAGCGAAAAGCTTACCAAGACATATTTCGAGATATAGATAGGCGAGGTATACTCGGCTCGAAATACCAAATGTGTATAATCTAAGTATATATATATAGCATACGACTTTTTGTCTCAAGAAGTAGGAGATAGAGTAGATAGACTTTTGAGTGACAGATAAGTTCAAGTCTTCACATACCTTTTTGTCGAGAAGTTCCACCGGTTCCTTGAGTAGTTCTTCTTCTTGTATGATGAATCGCCATGAAGTCCTTGAGCTCAACTACACTTTCTATCCTAGTCCGAGACTTAGCTATAGTAGACTAAAAATCAAGACTTATAGTTTTGATCACTAACATTGACAAACATGCTTGAGATAGCAACGCATGCGAGTTCGACCGAGCAATTCTCTAACAGAAGTAGATAAAGCCAAGGTTGATCTCATTCAATGATAGGTGCCTAAAACACCTTAATATTTATCTATTGTTTATGCTTTCTTTGCTTAGTTTTCTTGTAAATTATGTATCTTATGTTTTCTTTTGAGTGTTTAGGTACTTTGGAGTCATTTGGAACAAAAGAAGAAGAAACATGGCAAAAAGGTGCAAATGCTGTTGGAGGTGGATTATTTCTCATTATTTGCTTTTATTTCTTCATTTATGTCTGAAAAGCATGTCGGCTTTAGTGATGCAGATATTGTCTGCAAAGCATGACGGCTTTAATGATGAAAAGAAATTGAAGAGAAGAAATGGATTTGAGAAATAAAAGACGGTTGTTGTGGATGGAAGAAAGCGTTCACTTGGAGCACGAAAGGCGAAAACGTCGTTTCATGTACATGCACTATTGGGAGTACAATGGAGGAATAGGGGGTTGTTGTTCTTTGGTGGCCTGTATCATTTTCTGGGTGCCTGTGGCACTTCTTATCATTACCACACCCTAGAAATCAGATGAGAATTCATTTCTCAATCATTTCTTTTCTTTATCAGAGGAGAATGGAGGCTGCTGTTCACTGGTACCCAAATTGAGCAGCTGAACCAAATCGAGAGTAAATATGGTGTAAATATAGATCGAGAAGAACAAGGAGAAACAGTTGTTGCTGTTGATTTGAATCAGATTGAATTGGTTCTCGATATGAAGATTCAGTTGAGCAATTAAGGTTTGTGGTTGCTGCTATTGAAATTGAGTGAATTCAAGACATAAAGCTACTGAAGAAGATGGGTTCATCTGAGAAGGGATTAAGCGAGTTCTGAGCTGTTCTTGGGATTGAGTTTTCAAGCTACAGATTAGCAATGGAAGTGTTACGAGGGGTCTCCTTGAATTGGTGTTTACATCAAGCACATACATGGAAATTTGAAAAGGATCTGAGATTAATTCACGACCGTGGTTGAGAATCAGAAGCTAGGGTTTGCGACGAATTTCAGTGATGAAGATGAAGACCCTGGTGTTACTGTTAGGGGTGTTGAGATAATGAAGCTGAAACGATGGTATACTTAGGTTGGCAGCAAGTGGAATGAATAGATGATGATGATACTGGTGTCGATATTGTGCTGGTACCATTCAGTTCAAAGACAGAGATGATTAAAGGGTTTGTCTGGATTCAAGTCTACAACAGTGTTGATGTCGCTGAGGTCGAGAATCCAGTGAAGAACAGGCAATTGAAGGATGTAACGTTTTATGGTGGTTAGCTGAGTCTTAGGCAGAATTGGCAGTGGTGATGGACGAGAATGTTGCAACTACAATTACAGGTTGTTGTTGCAGTTGGAGGAGTCAGATCTGTGATGCAGAATGGGTGTGCTGATGGCAGTAACTGATGCAGGTAGTGGTTGCTTCCATGAGTTCAATGATCTTAAAGAGATGGTGCTGCTAATTGATGCTGGGAAGCCAGAATGGTTGAACTGAGTTGCTACAATGGAACTAAGCTGAAGGAAATGGTGCAGAATTAGTGTTGCAACTGTGCAAGGAGAATGGCTACAGGTAGATTAGTTGTTGGTTGAAGTGCAACTTAAATGAAAGAATGAATATTTAGAATGAAGTTGGCCTGAGCTGTGAAGTGTGTAACTGCAGCTGAATTGAAGGTTGCTGCCAAGGGTATGATGGAAGAAGTTGGTGATTGCAAACTAATAAAGAATCTGGTGGTGCAATTAGACTGAAGCAAAGATGAATGTGCAGTTCTTAATGGTTCAGGTGGAAGCACAAGATGCAGCTGCATTTGCAGGTTCTGGGTACTATGGAAGTGATAGCACAGCAAGGAGAAGGTTGTGTCATGGAAGAGCATAAAAGTGAATAAGTCGTGGATTGTTGTTATTGTGATATAAAATTGCAGTTGTAATGGGTTGAACGGAACAAGGTGGTTGCACTGATGGGATTTGAGCTTGAGATATCTGAGTATGACAATGTGCAGGGAAGGCTAGGTGCCAGTTTGCTGGTGGTGTTAGAATGGATATATGGAATGTCATGGAGCTGAAGGCAGTGGTCATTGATTGTGGGTACAGATGGGTTGAGCTGAGCTACAAGGGTTGCTGTCATCGATTGTGCATGGGTTGAGTTGCTTCTGAAACTAAGAAGGAATGCAAACGGTGACGCTGCATGGGGTTGCAAAAGAAGGTGTTCGCATGAATTTGCTGAGTCAGTGTTGCTGCAATGAAGTGATTGAATGAACTGAAGTAATATGTGACTTAGATGAATGTTAGGATTGAATACAGAGAATGAGCTGAAATAGAAGGCCTGAAATTGGACTGAATCAGACGGAACTCGGTCAGAATCGGAGTACAACGAGTTGACTCACCGATCCAGTTCTGATTCAGATTGACTTGGACCTGTTTAGACTGGGCTTGGTTGATGGGCTTTCAGGCTTATTGGCAGCGGTCATGACTTAGTTTTGGAAGGAGAGAAATACAACAAGTCTATAAAAGGGTTTTTGCTTCTATCTTATAAGGATCTTATCTTCGACTACTTTTGTTCTAGGGTTTTACAACACGAAAGCTTTTCTTTTTCTTCTTGTTATGAACTCCATGAACATGAGCTAGATTATTATTTTTGGTTATGGATAAAGTTGATTTCACATAACATGAATCCTTGTTTGATATATTAGTTTTGTCTCAGTATTATCGTTTATGATTCACCATTAATATTAGTACATGATTTGAATGCTTGTTTAGTCGAGTCGCGAATCGTTTGAGTTTGTTTTCATCTTTATTGCTAGATTAGAATTTATTATACGAAAAAGTGATAAATTTGTGATTGCAAGTAGCATAATTGTGAGTATTGCTTGTAGTGATACATCCTAGTAGTCACAAGTGAATTATAACCTTTGTTAAATCGGATTAGTGCTTTTACACGTTCGATTGCTTTGATTGGCCTGATTTCATAGAACTTAATGCATCTAGGGAATTAAACTTGATTAGTGCTTTTACACGTTAGGTTGTTCTCTAAGATAGAACTCATATTCGCATCTTTTAATGTGGTTGTTGATGACAAGAGGAGATTTGCGGGATATACTTGCGATCAAGGTATCCTAGAGCCTTTGATAATGAGAGATTAAATATCAATTCTAGTTATTAAGACAAGAACATGTTTGTGAATGAAAGCGAATCCTTAACCAATTTCTTTACATCTTGATTTGCGTGTTTTCTTTGCTTTATTTGTTTTTAGTATAATTTACTTTACATAAAAATCAGAAAAATCCCCCCTTGCTTTACATAAGAAACCGAAACATATTGACAACATAGTCCTCTCTGTGGGAACGATCTTTTCTTTCCCTTCTTCATTATATATTTTGAGTAGTAAGAAAGTGTAATTATTTTTGACGCCTACGATAGCGATCAAATTTTGGCGCCGCTGCCGCGGAGGCCAGCGGTTGTCACTTGTTTTTGGTTTCTTATTTTTCTTTTGTTTTTAGTTTTGTTTTTGTTTTTATTTTCTTGTTTTTAACCTTGTTTTGAGAATCGTGTTTCAGGTACCAATTTTAATGGACAGAGCATATTGGAACAATGTATACGGATTCCAACCTCAACAATATGACAATTACCAACCATCCCAGGGGTACAGTCAAAACCAATTCATTGGTTATGATCAATATCCTACGGAATATTGTGGTCCTCATACATATCAACAACCTTATGACGGGTATGTGTGCGAACAACCACAAGGATTGGAGGATTCTTATGCTCGTGAACAACAAGTCTCTAACTTGTTAGACAAATTTTCCGACTTTGTACGACAAGAGTTTCAAAAAGATAAAGAGACTACAAACGAGCAACTCTAAGAACTTCGTGAAGGTATGTCTATCTTACGAAGAAGCATTGATGAATACAAGGAAGAAAGGTATGAAGAAGAATTTTGTTTTCAAAGAAATAACTATTCTAATATGCATGTGGTTTGTAATGAATATTTGATTGATGCTAATGTTGAAAAAGTCCAACCTTTGGGGACTTTTGTTGATAATTGTGTAGCTAACTCAACTCTTGATCTTAATAATGATCATTCGCCTATTCAAAAGGATGAGTTTGAGATTAACAACATCAAATTCAGCGACAACCCATCTTATGTTAACTATGAAACTGACAATGATTGTGAAGATACATTGCTTGAAGCAACTCATGGTGACATAACCCAAAGGTGTACTACAGAATCTTTTTGGGATCAAGACGAAGAGGAATATGATGACACATATGTAGCTTACTCAAGCCTTGATCTTTATAATGATCAGGAACCTATTCAAAAGGTAGAGCTTGAGAATGATGTAATGAGTGTTCTAAAAAGGTTCCTTATGGACAGAATTGCATCCGCAAAAGAGTATGTGCCGAACAACAAGGTGGAGTATGTTAAGAATGAAACCGATTTGGCCAATATTGTGGAAGACCCATTGAGCATGCAAAAGATTGTAATGAAGATGTTGATGTCGATACTTTGGTTAAGGCAGAAACGAATGAAGAATTGTTGCAAATTTCGATAGAGGACCACGATGTGCAAGAGGTAAGTAATTCACTTGAATTTTCTAAGGATGAAGAGGATACTATAATACAAGAGATGCAAGGTTTTTCTAACCCTTTGCCTATTAATCCTTATCCTTTACCTCTTATTGGCTTGAATGTGTGT